>NW_026929713.1:0-39792 GCF_032062105.1 Saccostrea cuccullata | reverse complement strand
TGTACAGTATCCATTATCAAAAGTCCATAAAACAATACAAAATACGAGAGGAGAAAACACACTAACACGGACCTCCAAAACATCAGAGGTGGGATCAGGTGCCATGGAGTAGTGAGCATCCCCTGCCGACCGGTCACACCCGCCTTGTTCTCCCTGTCATGATCGGGAAATAACGGAAAAATCCATCGTCAATTCAGTGTATAAATAACGGACTAACAATTAGTAAGAAAAACGCCAATCAGCATTTGACTTGATGATGATGAATTGTATTTGCTGACAAGGTTATTGTGTCGACCATAGAACTTACGAAATGGTGACTTAAACGAGACTGCTGATATTCTTGTTTCATCAACTTGATTGTCAATAATTTAACTCGTTTTAGAAATTGTTCATACGAAAAACATGCTCGTCGTCGATACATCTGGATGTCGAGTTGAAGGCCACAGCAAGTGTTTTCTTCTTTTCACGCATAATATTTTGCAAAAATTCTGCTTCATATGAATGCAAAAATAGGACTGCTGATAAGCACAATTGGTACCCATGAGAATTCCAATAGATTATTTGAAGACCTCGTCTTTAATTTATTGAGGGGAATGGTTGTGTATTAAGTTGAAAAGTCGTAAATTTTAAGCTGTTGATTTTGGTAAAAACTTGTGATTTCAAAATGGCCAAAAGTTCCTTGAAATATTTAGTACCCACATTTGATTTACACCACTTCTTGAATACGTTGCTGCACAGTGAAGTTTCTCATTCACTAATATTAATATCTTAGTGAGGAGTAAAGAAAGAGGCATGGTTGAACATTTACTTGAACCTGCTATGTATCTTTGTTTGTAAGGACTCTAAATAAATGAAGTTTCGAAATCTAACAGATATATGGTAGAACTATTTTAAAAATAAATGCTCATTTACAACAGCTGAAAAATTGGTGTCTTCCCACTTAGCCAACATTTTGAAAAAATACAGGTAAAACACAGGTAAATCTATGTTGGCTAAGTGGGAATGGGGCGTAGGGGAAGAACAAAAGAAACTAGTGCTAATTGTAACGGGAACCGTTACAGATGTTCCCCAAACGCTCCCCAAATCCCTTTTAGTGCCATATTCCCTGTAATATACTATATAGGAAAGCATTCAGTCCAAAAGTATTAAAAATCACTCATTCAAGTGTATTTCTTATTTCATTCGTTCCAAATGCACGCACGTGAGTGCACGTGCATGATGACCATACCTTCTTGTAGGAGTCCCTTATATTTATCTATGTTTTGAATCCCATCCTGTTTGGTTGAAAAACAAGGGAGTTATAGCCATTTCAAGTTTCAGCCAATCAGATTGCAGCACACGTGCATGCGCGTGATTTCATGATTTTTTTTCTATATCGCATTGTAGGATATCCTAATGTATGATTATGTTTTAAATTTCAAAGCATTTCGTCAAAAAACAAAGGCGATATAGTCATTTAAAGTGTCAGCCAATCAGATTGCAGCACACGTGCATGCACGTGATTTCATGAATTTTTTTTCTATATTACATTGTAGGATATCCTAATTCATGACTATGTTTTAAATTTCAATGCATTTCGTCAAAAAACAGAGAAGATACTGAGATTTTTGTTTCAGCCAATCAGAGCGAAGCGCACGTGCATGCGCGTGAGTTCGTGCTAATTTGACAGTGTCACATTATCTACACTATTAATATATCTTTATATAATGAGTTTCAAATCATTTCATTAAAAAATGTAAAAGATATAGCTATATTAAGTATATAAGTCATTTCACGTGTTGCACGCGCACGCACGTGCAGGCGTATGCGCGCAAAATGACCTTCGTTCCGCACACCTACACTACACACCCATTAACCCTAAAAAGGTTTTAGGTCAGTTGGGTGAACAGTTTCTGAGAACACTTCCGGACAAAAAAGTACCGGAGAACAAATAAGAAAAAAAAGAATAATAATAACTAGTTTTAATTGTAACGGGGACCGTTACAGATGTTCCCCAAACGCTCCCCAAATCCCTTTTTAGTGCCATTTTCCTTTAAGACATTTTTAAAATATGCTCAGTATCCAAGGATTTCATATAAGAATTATTAAAGCCACAATGATACCGACTATACGTCATTTAACTCATTGCACGCGCACGCACGTGCATGGACGTGCAAGATGATCATGGCATGTTGGCTAAATTGTTAACATTTCTTTATGTCGTGAGAATCAATAAGAAAAATCATAAAAATATAAATGTTACCGTTTTTCAAATATATTGGTCATTTTGCGTATTGTGCGCGTGCACGTGCATGCATGCGTGTCCTTGCATTCAATTCTGATAGTAGCATAATGTAGTAATCCATCATACCTATCCATATTCTAAATTTCATCCCGTTCTGTTGAGAACCAAGAAAGTTATAGGCATTTAAAGTTTCAGCCAATCAGATTGCAGCACGTGTGCATGCGCATGCTTTTATGATAATTCTTATATATAAGGCTGTAGATCTTCATAATGTATGACTATGTTTAAAATTTCAAAGGATTTTGTCAAAAAACAAGAAAGATATTGAGACTTTAGTTTCAGCCAATCAGAGCGATGCGCACGTGCATGCGCGTGAGATCTTGTTATTTTGACCATGTCGTCATGTCTATACTACTAATATATCCTCACATTATGAGTTTCAAAGCAATTCATAAAAAAATAGAAAAGTTGCGGCATCATCTATCATATTGGTCATTTCATGTATTGCACGTGCACGGTCTTGCAAGCACGTGCGCGCAAAATGACCTTGATTCCGCAAATCTACATAACATGTCTACTTACCCTAAAAATGTTTTACCTACATCGGACGAACAGTTTACAAGATCATTCCCGGACAAAAAAGTACCCAGGAAGAAGAAGAAGAAAAATAATAATAATAATAAGAAGAAACAGAGTAAAAACAATATGTTCCCCAACTTCGTTTGGGAACCTGTGTTAAGAAACCGAGTAAAAAAGCAATATGTTCCCAAACTTCGTTTGGGGAACATAATAAGGCAGCAAAATTCAAATTCTCATTTCTCTACTAAGATTTTTACATCGGGCTCGGAGTTGGTTTTCTTCAGAAAGACAGGACTGGGTTCAAGGCGACTAGGGGTACCACACCGGTAATTGACCAATCAAAATGAACAAAATGAATCAATTGTAGGTCCATACATTAAGCCGATTTTCCTTTCTTTTGAGAGTTTTTTTAATTTCCTGCCAGGCCAGTTTGACAACTCTGGTACCTGTGCCTAGGAAATTTTATCTACTCTATAAATAAATAAAGTTTTTTGACAGGAACTATTTCTCCAGGGCATAGGAGGCTACTTCCTGGGGTGCTTTTGTGATGTTTATAAAGACATGGAAAACACGTGGATTTGAGGGTAGCCCTGTTTGCATATGCAAATAAATCAGAAAATGTCGTGTACGTACCCTGGTTTTTTGGTGTCAGCTAATGTGACAGGTATTGTTTAACACCCCCTTATCAATATTTTTTCATGAATTCAAACACGTGAGGTTTTACTGGAAAGAAACGTGTATTGCTTTTTAATATACCGAAACTCGCTATTTCTGGGGATTGTGTAATTCTAAAAAAAATTCAGATAAATTTCAATGGTGAAATAAAAGAAGAATGCTTGGTATTAAAATATTAATTCATATCAGTAGAATTGAATGCTATTAACGACATCTGGAGAAATAGGCTTTAAAAGGTTTATATCATATCTTTGTTCGTCTGCACTTAAATTTCAAACACGACAGAATTTGTAATTTTTGCCGTAAAAATTCATAATTTCTATATACTTTAGAGACTTACCGTAAAACTTTCAGGAAACTTTCTATGAAGTCTTTTCTGCACCTTAAGTGAAATTTTATGTCGTTCCCAGGTGTTGATCGAGTTTCAGAGAAATTTTCTACGTTGTTATTGATTTTTTTTTTTAAGGAGAAGGGGGGGGGGTTGACTTTTTTATTCTAAGCATTTGTTAAAGTGAGTTTGTAAATACATCTACGAACTTGAGCTGGATTGTGACCTTTGGGTCAAGGGGTCAAAGGTCAAGGTTAAAGGTCAAGGTCATCAAAGCATTTCATAAAGAAATATAAAAGTAACGGCCATATCAAGTATACAAGTCATTTGATCATTGCACGCGCGCGAAGGTGCAATGCATGAAAGCTATATCATCGTGACTACACTTTTAATGTGTTTCTATTCTTTGAATTTTGAAACGTTTCATAAAAAAAATTACGACTATATCAAGTAAATCGGTCATTTAACGCATTGCGCGCGCACACGTGCATGCAAGTCCTTGCATTCAAGTTTGATAGTAGCATAATGTAAGAATCCGTCATATCTATTCATATTCTAAATTTCATCCTGTTTTGTTGAGAATCAAAAAAGTTATAGGCATTTAAAGTTTAAGCCAATCAGATCGCAGCACACGTGCATGGGCGTGGTTTCTTGAAAACTTTTATATATCATAGTTTAGGACGTATTAAGGTATGATTATGTTTTAAAATTCAAAGTATTTTGTCAAAAAACAAGTAAGATATTGAGATTTTTGTTTCAGCTAATCAGAGCAAAGCGCACGTGCATGCGCGTGCATGCATGTGCATGATGACCGTAACTTCTTATAGGAGTCTATTGTGTCTGTCTATGTTCTAAATCTTATCGTGGTTGGTTGAAAAACAAGGGAGTTACAGCCATTTGAAGTTTAAGCCAATCAGATTGCAGCGCACGTGCATGCGCATGCTTTCATGACAAATGTTATACATCATGTTGTAGGACATCTTAAAGTATGCTTATATTTTAAATTTCATACCATTTCGTCAAAAAACGGAAAAGATATTGAGATTTTTGTTTCAGCCAATCAGAGCGAAGCGCACGTAAATGCGCGTGAGTTCTTGCTAATTTGACAGTGTCACATTATCTACACTATTAATATATCCTTATATAATGAGTTTCAAAGCATTTCATCGGAAAATGTTAAAGTTATGGCTATATTAAATATATTAGTCATTTCAGTCATTTCACGCGCCCGCACGTGCAGGCGTATGCGCGCAAAATGACCTTCGTTCCGCACACCTACACAACACACCTATTAACCCTAAAAAGGTTTTAGCTCAGTTGGGTGAACAGTTTCTGAGAACACTCGCGGACAAAAAAGTACCGGAGAAGAAATAAGAAGAAAAAAGAATAATAACTAATAAAGTGACTAATTGTAACGGGAACCGTTACAGATGTTCCCCAAACGCTCCCCAACTCCCTTCTCGTGCCATATTCCCTGTTAAGTTTCATTAAAGAAGACAAAATCTATGCATTTAAGATGTAAACAACGTTTTCCCAAAAGTATACCAAGTATTTCAAATTTAAGCAATGCAGGCGTGTGCATGTGATTGCATGAGCGTAATGACGATATCATCTTGTCTACACTATTTAACTCATTTGCACGTGCACGCACGTGCATGATGACCATACCTTCTTGTAGGTGTCCATTATGTTTGTCTATGTTCTTAATCCCATCCTGTTTGGTTGAAAAACAAGGGAGTTATAGCCATTTAAAGTTTAAGCCAATCAGATTGCAGCGCACGTGCATGCGCGTATTTTCATGACAATTATTATATATCATATTGTAGGACATCTTAAAGTATGCCTATGTTTTATATTTCAAAGCATTTTGTAAAAAAACAGAAAAGATATTGAAATTTTTGTTTTAGCCAATCAGAGCAAAGCGCACGTGCACGCACGTGCATGCATGTGAATGGGGACCATACCATCCTGTAGGAGTCCTTTATGTCTATCTATGTTCTAAATCCCATGATGTTTGGTTGAAAACTAAGGGAGTTATACTCATTTAAAGTTTCAGCCAATCAGATTGCAGCGCACGTGCATGCGCGTGATTTCATGAAAAATTTGATATATCATATTGTAGTACATCCTAATGCATGTCTATGTTATAAATTTCAAAGCATTTCATCATAAAACAAAAAAGATATTGAGATTTCTGTTTCAGCCAATCAGAGCGAAGCGCACGTGCATGCGCGTGAGTTCATGCAAATTTGACCATGTCGTCTTATTTACACAACTTATATATCTTTATATAATGAGTTTCAAAACATTTTATCAAAAAATATAAAAGTTACAACCATATTAAATATATCAGTCATTTTAATCATTGCACGCGCCCGCACGTGCATGCGAATGCGCGCAAAATGACCTTCGTTCGGCACATCTACACAACATGCCTACTAACCCTAAAAAGGTTTTAACTTAGTTTGGTGAACAGTTTCTGAGAACACTTCCGGACAAAAAAGTACCGGAGAAGAAATAAGAAGAAAAAAGAATAATAATAATAATAACTAGGGCTAATTGTAACGGGAACCGTTACAGATGTTCCCCAAACGCTCCCCAACTCCCTTTTGGTGCCATACTCCCTTTAAGCTTCATTAAAAATGACAAACTCTATGCATTTTACACTTTAACAACGTTTCCCTGAAGTATACCGATTATATTCAAATTTTAGCATTTGCACGCGTGCACATGTAAATGCATATGCGTAATGACCATATTCTCTTGTCTACACTATCTATATACATTAATATAATAAAATAATAAAGCATTTAATCCAAAAGTATTAAAAAATACGCTTCATCAAGTGTATTTTAGATTTTACCCATCTCACGTACATGCACGTGCATGCATGTGCATGATGACCTACCCTTTTTGTAGGAATCCACTATGTCTATCTATGTTCTAAATCCCATCCTGTTTGGTTGAAAATCAAAGGAGTTATACCCATTTAAAGTTTAAACCAATCAGATTGCAGCGCACGTGCATGCGCGTGTTTTCATGATACCTGCTATATATTATATTGTAGTATATCCTAATGCATGACTATGTTTAAAATTTCAAAGCATTTTGTCAAAAAACAAAAGAGATATTGAAATCTTTGTTTCAGCCAATCAGAGGGCAAGCGCACGTGCATGCACGTGAGTTTGCTAAAAATGACCATGTCATATTATCTAGACTATTAATATATCCTTATAGAATGAGTTTCAAAGCATTTCAATAAAAAATGTAAAAGTTATGGCTATAATAAGTATATCAGTCATTTCACTCACTTCACGCGCACGCACGTGCATGCGTATGCGCACAAAATGACCTTCGTTGTGCACACCTACACTTGACACCTATTAACCCTAAAAAGGTTTTAACTTAGTTGGGTGAACAGTTTCTGAGAACACTCGCGGACAAAAAAAGTACCGGAGAACAAAGAAGAAAAAAAAGAATAATAATAATAATAATAAGAAACCGAGTAAAAACAATATGTTCCCAAACTCCGTTTGGGGAACATAATAATAAAAACAGAGTAAAAACAATATGTTCCCCAACTTCGTTTGGGGAACAAAAACTAGTGCTAATTGTAATACCGTTACAGATGTTCCCCTTGACGCTCCCCAACTACCTTTTGGTGCCATATTCCCTGTAATCTCTCTTAAATAAGAAATACTTTATGGAATTTGGACTTAATCAAGTTCTTCCCAGAAAAATACAAAATATATTTAAAAATAGGCATTGCGTGTTCATGTTCGTAACGACCATATTATCTTGTCTACACTATCTAAAATTTTAATATACTTAATATCAAAGCATTTAATCCAAAAGTATTAAAAAATACACTCATTCGAGGGTATTTTTAATTTTACTCATTTCACGTGCATGCACGTGCATAATGACTACACCTTCTTGTAGGAGTTCTTTATATTTATCTTTGTTCTAAATCCCATCCTGTTTGGTTGGAAAACAAGGGAGTTATAGCCATTTGAAGTTTCAGCCAATCAGATTGCAGCACACATGCATGCGCGTGATTTCATAAATTTTTATCTTTATAATTTTATAGGATATCTAAATGAATGACTATATCTTAAAATTCCAAACATTTCGTAAAAAAACAAAGGAGATATAGCCATTTAAAGTTTCAGCCAATCAGATTGCAGCACACGTGCATGCACGTGATTTCATGAATTTTTTTCTATATCATATTTTAGGATATCCTAATGCATGACTATGTTTTAAATTTCAAAGCATTTCGTCAAAAAACAAAGGAGATATAGCCATTTAAATTTTCAGCCAATCAGATTGCAGCACGCGCGCATGCGCATGCTTTCATGAAAATTTTTATATATCATGCTGTAGATCTTCAAATGTAGGACTATGTTCAAAATTTCAAAAGATTATGACAAGAAAAAAAGATATTGAGACTTTGTTTCAGCCAATCAGAGCGAAGCGCACGTGCATGCGCGTGAGATCTTGCTATTTTGACCATGCCATCTTTTCTATACTACTAATATATCCTTACATTATGAGTTTCAAAAAAATTCATCAAAAAAAGAAAAGTTACAGCAATATCCATTATATTGGTCATTTCATGTGTTGCACGTGCGCGCTCTTGCAAGCACGTGCGCGCAAAATGACCTTCGTTCGGCACATCTACATAACATGTCTATGTAACCCTAAAAACATTTTAATAGTTTACAAATCACTCGTGGACAAAAAAGTCCCAGGAAGAAGAAAAATAATAATAATAATAATAATAATAACTAGATGTGAAACTCGTTGCGAGCAACGAGAGGTCTTCCGTCCGATTCTGGGAAGAAAACGTAAAATCGAGATAAAAATGTATTAAAAAAAAAAAAAAAAAAAAAAAGATTTTGCACACAAGGGGGATTGAACCCAAGTCGCCAGCAGGAAATTCCAAAGCACTTAATATTACGCTATCAGGACCTCCACTCTAAATCTACTTGAATATATTATGGAAACAGTGCTTCTCTCTTAAAATTATGAAAGGTGGGTCACTATTCAAAATTTAGCGCCAAACGCAACGAGTTAATCTTGAGCCTTTTCTTTGGAATTTTCTATTATATAGGTGTGATAGCTTCAATGAAATTAAAAAAAGAAAGCTCTTATAGCTTAAGATTCGAGGTTTAGAAAGTATATTTAACACATTTTACAAATTCCATATTGTATATATGTATGTAACACTTAAGAGGTGAAACAGTTATGATTTTTTTTCAATTTCCAGTTTATCCCCAAAGTGAACTCGATTAGTTAATCGAAAAAGGTTGAAACGTTTCGCCGAAGAATATGGCTCAATCTCTTCTATATCATATTTTAGGATATCTACGACAGTCAAGGAATCAGATATCATTTATGCTCAGTAACTTGAATCAGGTCTTTGAGACAAGAATGCTTAAATAAAATCCATGAAGCGATCTTTAAAAAAAAATTGTTTTCTTATATTTTGTTTTATTTATTAGTTTATTATGACACAAATGTGTATAGGAAAAACAATGGTTAAGATATATACTGACAATATTAATATTCTTTTTTGAGAAAGTATTATGCATAAGTATGATTTAAGATCTGTTTTTCCGTGATGCACAAAGATATTTGGTATCGAATTTCATTTGCACGTTTAGTCTTTTCTTTTTCTACTTTGAAAACCAGCCAAACCAATTATAGAAGACGTTAGTTTGACACAGAAATGCAACGAAACTACGACGTGACAGTCCACGTATTCCTTTACATTTCATTTATTCTTATGTTGCTTTCGTTCAAGCAAACGCTCGGCTGCCTACGTAAACCCCTATTGCGAAATGTCGGCGTTGTCAGAGAGCATCCCTTTTGGTGCCATATTCCCTGTAAGCCATTTTGGACCCGCTTCAGATTTTTGAATGCTAATATCTAGAGTTTGGATTTATCAACATTCAAACAAATTGTATAGTAAGCATTATGAGGAGAGTTTCTATTAACATACCAAAAATAAATGAAAAATACTGAAAAACAAAAAAGTTGGAAAATACGATTTTTTTTAATTTGCATCTCGTAACGACCGGAAGTATTGACGACGCACGAGAAGGTGATTCTGCAAACCACAAAGTGACAAACTATCGTCTCCAATAAGTCTCCAGATCATATCTTTAGCCATTTTCGAGAAAAAGGGGCGACAAAATTGCATTTTAAAATCAGGAAATTGTCAATAACTTGGCACCAGAAGCGAATTTTCAAAATTTCTCTACGGATGTAACAACTTCATATAATGAGACATATTTTGTGAAAGTTTCATGAAAAACTGCTGAATAGTTTTCGAGAAATCGCCTGCACAAAATTTTGTCAAAAAAAAGAATAATAATAATAAGAATAACTAGATACGATCTCGTTGTGAACAACGAGTGGGTCTTCCGTTCGAATCTTGATGAGATGAGATCCGATTTTGATTGAGATTTTCATTTTAAAGTAATGATTTTTCATATTCTGTAAAAAGACATTGAACAATAAAGACTTCTAAAATCGACTTTTGGCCCCTCACGGCCCCTAATATTAGGGATCAGCCCTTTTTTTCTTAATAAAATTTTAAAGCTCTAAGGATTATGAACACTTTTTGTTGAACAACTATTCAGAGATTCTTTTTCGTTTTCCAGTTATTCGGAAAAGAAATATTAAGGGACCAGTCTTTCAACTCCCTAATAGGGACGTTTAGCGAAAAATGAAAGGTTGCATATTGTTCAAAACATGGACTTGAACATCTTTTGTTCAATTTTACTTATCAAAATATTTCTCACTCTCGAGATATAAAGCGTCAAAGATTTTGCCTTCTGGCCCCTTGTGGCCCTAATTATGTAATATTACACATAAAAATCATAATATACAGTTGTAAATTGTTGAGATAAACATTTTTGCTTTAGTAATGTATAGCAAAATATTGACTGTTAAAGAGTTATCGAAAAAAGACTTTTAGGCCCTCTTGGCCCCTAATTTGAGTGTCCAGACCCCTTTTCTGGATTTCATCTTAAAGCTCTTAGGATTTTGAAGCACTTTTTGTTCAACAACTATTCAGATATTCTTTTTCGTTTTCGAGTTATTTGCAAAAGAAATATTTAGGGGCCAACCCTTCAACTCCCTAATGGGCACGTTTAGCGAAAAATAAAAGGTTGCATATTGTTCAGAACATGATTTTGAACATCTTTTGTTCAATATTACTTGTCAAAATATTTCTCACTTTCGAGATATAAAGCATCAACGATTTAGCATTCTGGCCCCTTGTAGCCCCTTATTATGTAATATAAGACATAAAAATCATAATATACATTTGTAAATTGTTGAGATAAACATTTTTGCTTCAGTAATATATAGCAAAATTTTGACTGTTAAAGAGTTATCGAAAAAAGACTTTTAGCCCCTCTTGGCCCCTAATTTGAGTGTCCAGCCCCTTTTTCTGGATTTCATCTTAAAGATCTTAGGATTTTGAGCACTTTTTGTTCAACAACTATTCAGAGATTCTTTTTCGTTTTCGAGTTATTTGCAAAAGAAATATTTAGGGGCCAACCCTTCAACTCCCTAATGGGGACGTTTAGCGAAAAATGAAAGGTTGCATATTGTTCAGAACATGATTTTAAACATCTTTTGTTCAATATTACTTATCAAAATATTTCTCACTCTCGAGATATAAAGCGTCAAAGATTTGGCATTCTGGCCCCTTGTGGCCCCTAATTATGTACCATACGTCCTAAAAATTATAATATATAGCTGTAGATTGTTTAGATAAACATTTTTGCTTCAGTAATGTATAACAAAATATTGACTGTTAAAGAGTTATTGAAAAAAGACTTTTGGCCCCTCTTGGCCCCTAATTTGAGAGTGCCCAGCCCCTATTTCGGGATCTCATCTTGAAGGTCTTAAGATTTTGAACATTTTGTGTTCAATAATTGTTCAGAAATTCTTATTCGTTTTTGAGCTATTAGCAAAAGAATTTTTTAGGGGCCAACCCTTCAACTCCTTAATGGGGACGTTTAGCAAAATATGAAAAGTTGCATATTGTTTAGAACATTATTTTGAACATATTTTGTTCAATATTGCTTATCAAAATATTTCTCCCTATCGAGATATAAAGCCTCAACGATTTAGCATTCTGGCCCCTTGTGGCCCCTAATTATGTTTCATATGATATGAATATCACAATATATGGTTGTAGATTGTTAAACTCAACATTTTTTGTTCAGTAATATATACCAAAATATTGATTGTTAAAGAGTTATCGATTAAAGACTTTTGGCCCCTTTTTGCCCTTAATGTGATGAGTCAGCGCTTTTTTCTTGGTATAATATGAAAGATCTTGATGTTTTGCACAAATGATGTTCAGTATGTTTTAACAAAATAATTATACTTTAAAAGATATGAAGCAAAATGTCTTAAAAAATCAGTCATGATTCGTGTCCTAAATTTTGACCCCTACCGAGCTTCCATACTAGAAACTTCCGGAAAATTTCCTGACCCAGGTGCAACATGGCAACATGTCCTCTATTATCACTGAAAATTTCAGCGCTCTAGCTTGAGCCGTTTTTGAGTTCTGTCACAGACAAAATCATCTGAATTTTAAGAAAAGGGCGATAACTCTAGACCGGAAGTGATTTTAAAAAAATCCTTCGGCCGGAATTAACTTCAGATAATTGTGCACCAACCCTGAAAATTTGAAACAAATCGATCGAAAAATCTCTGAGAAATCGTCGGCACAAAATTTGTGCAGAAAAAAAGAATAATAATAATAATAATAATAATAATAAGAAAATTGAAAAAGAAACAAAAGAATAAAGAAGGGTCTTCCGCTGAAGACGGAAGACCCTAAAAAGGTAAAAAAGAAACCGAAGAAGAAGACCTTAATTACAAAATGTCGCATAGGTTCACGGCAAAATATGGATGACACAAAATAATTCCTGAATTTTTCTCTTTAACTCGAGCAATCCTGCATTAGATAGATCTGATGTTTGTTGTGAGATGATAAACCACGTGTAAACTTTCTTAGTTCAGCGGAATCATGGACATTTTCGGCGTTATGAATGTTTTGTTTACAGTAGCGGTGAGGGCATCGCGCAACTATTGGAGCGGATCTAAGGATTTATGAATGAATAAAAAAGATGGAAATAAAGTTTGATTTGTTCTGTATTATTTAATGACATTATTCATTTGCAAGTAATAGATATATACAAGAAAACGCGAAATGCTAATAAATGCAGCTGAAAATCTTTATTTTCTCAAGATAAAAAAAAATAAATTAAATAATTATAAATTCTACAAACAAAACATAGGAAGAATGAATGATGGCACGTTATCAGATGACATCAGGGGAACTGATTTTTATGAATGAAACTTTTAAAACGTTACTTGTACGTTGTAGATGTTACATCTGCGAAGTCTACCTGTCTGCGCGCTTCCGGGAAGGGGGGGGGGGGGGTCTTGAATATAGACTTGTAAATTACCATTATTTTGTTAAAAGAATTAAGCCTTATCATTTTCTTTACTTTAAGAAGAGTGTCTTGTTATGTAAATGTCAAGGTCAGTTTATGTAGAATGTAAAAATTAAAGCCGAATTGGCATTCATTTCAATATGTGAGAAAGGTGGGAGATAGGTCTTTTACAGTTCACAAAAAAGAAATGGGGGGGGGGGGGATAAGATGAACACATATGATATATATAATATACACACTTTATTTACTAAAATCTCGTCTCAATTGAACCATGGAAGTTTTTCTACCGGTCCTTTCGCCATCGCGGCGTCAAAGACTTTACCTGCACACTTGGGTATTGCACAATGGGTTTTCCCCCCGCGAAGTCTATTTATGAGAAAAAAAAATTAATATTTTTTAGTGTTTAAGGAAACGTTGAACCTACGTTTGCAAAAGTTCTTAGACATTCAAAGATATTTAATTCCTTCTTTATCAAATCAAGAAACTGGTTATACGTAAAATCAGCAAATAGGGGCCTTTACTTATGCCATGAATATCACAGAAAAAGATAGAAAGAAAGACAAAGAAATTTAAAAAATCGACTTTTAATCCCCTTTTCTGTGACGACCGGAAGAATTGACGACGGAAAAAATGTTGTTCGACACATCTTCAAGTCCAGATCTATGATATCTGACACAGTAAACTTTCATATCTTCAGCTGTTCTGGAGAAATGGACCGGACAAAGGTCATTTCCAAAAGTTGGTCAATACGAAAATAGTAAGAATACTAGAAACGATCTCGTTGCGAGCAACGAGAGGTCTTCCGTCCGATTCTGGAAAATAACTCGTAAAGTCGAGCTGAGAAGTGATTACAAAATTTTGGTTTCAAAATCGAATCCATGTAGAAAATCCAATCTTTTCCTTTTATTCCCAAAATGATTCGCGCTAACCATTACGCTTTGGGAGTACTGCTCTAAATGTACTTGTGTATATACTTCGCTACAGTACACCTGTCTAAGAATTATAAAAGAATTATTCATTTTTTCACGCCAAACGCCAATTTTTTTTCTTTGTATCATTAAATAGGTTGATAGCTTTGCAATAAACGCACAATTATAGAAAAAAGAAATGCATTTTTCAATGCAAAAACGTTTTAACACATTGTACACATTCTAAGAATTTAATTAACACTTTATCAAATCAGTGAAATGAAATAATTTAATTTTTTTTACTATTCCATGAATATCACAGACGAAGATTGTAAAGTAATTTAAAAAATCTATGTCCCCTTTTCTTTCTCAACGCATCAAACCATTAAGCTTTGAAGCACTGCTTTAAATTACTTGTGTATACATTTGCAACAGGACACCTGTCTAAGAATTAGAAAAAGCAGGCCACTATTGATAATTTCGCGCCAAATGCCACAAGTAAATATTTGCGCCTTTTCTTTGGATTGATCTATTAAATAGGTGTGATAGCTTCAATGAAATTAAATAAATAAAACGTTCTTATCGCCTTTATTTTATTTCGACGTTAAGAAAGTATATTTAACACATTGTGCACATTACATATCGTATCTAGCCCAGTTAAACTAAAGCCGTGAAACGGAAATTAAGTTTTAAGATTGACACGTAATTACAACGTACTACTACGTGAAAGTTCATGTAGCTTTTACATTTCATGTATCCTTATGTCAGAATGGTTTAATCAAACGCTCAGCTGCCTCCATAAACCCCTACTCGCGAAATGGCGGAGTTGACAGAGACAGCCGCCATCTTGGGCCCGCTTCAGATTTTCAAATATTAATATCTAGAGTTCATATTACCCAATATTCAAACAACTTATATAGTAAACATTAATAAACTTCTTATTAATAATCCAAAAATAAATTGAAAAAATATTGAAAACAAAAAAGTTAGAAAATACACTTTTTTTAATTCGCATCTCCTAATTTGACAGGAAGTATTTTTTTTACGAACGAAAGGTCGCGTCCTGGTTAGTATCTATAACAAATTATCTATAATCCTTGAAAGTTTCAAATTTTGATATCTTTTACCGTTTTGAGATTAACCGGACAAAATGTCATTTTAAAATCAGGAAATGTCCTCGTAACTTGGCACCATTATTCAAATTTTCAAAAAATCGTCAATAATTTCATAACAACACATCTTTTCTGAAAATTTCATGAAAATTTGGTATCCAGTAGTCTTCTCAAATCGCGTGCACAAAATTTGGAAAAAAAATAATAAAAAGAATAATAATAATAATAATAATAATAAGAAACAGAAGAATCACTATAAGGTCTTCCGTGAAGACGGAAGACCTTAATTACAAAATGTCGCATAGGTTCACGGCAAAATATGGATGACACAAAATAATTCCTGAATTTTCCTCTTTAACTCGAGCAATCCTGCATTAGATAGATCTGATGTTTGTTGTGAGATGATAAACCACGTGTAAACTTTCTTAGTTCAGCGGAATCATGGACATTTTCGGCGTTATGAATGTTTTGTTTACAGTAGCGGTGAGGGCATCGCGCAACTATTGGAGCGGATCTAAGAATTTATGAATGAATAAAAAAGATGGAAATAAAGTTTGATTTGTTCTGTATTATTTAATGACATTATTCATTTGCAAGTAATAGATATATACAAGAAAACGCGAAATGCTAATAAATGCAGCTGAAAATCTTTATTTTCTCAAGATAAAAAAAAATAAATTAAATAATTATAAATTCTACAAACAAAACATAGGAAGAATGAATGATGGCACGTTATCAGATGACATCAGGGGAACTGATTTTTATGAATGAAACTTTTAAAACGTTACTTGTACGTTGTAGATGTTACATCTGCGAAGTCTACCTGTCTGCGCGCTTCCGGGAAGGGGGGGGGGGGGGGGGGTTCTTGAATATAGACTTGTAAATTACCATTATTTTGTTAAAAGAATTAAGCCTTATCATTTTCTTTACTTTAAGAAGAGTGTCTTGTTATGTAAATGTCAAGGTCAGTTTATGTAGAATGTAAAAATTAAAGCCGAATTGGCATTCATTTCAATATGTGAGAAAGGTGGGAGATAGGTCTTTTACAGTTCACAAAAAAGAAATGGGGGGGGGGGGGGATAAGATGAACACATATGATATATATAATATACACACTTTATTTACTAAAATCTCGTCTCAATTGAACCATGGAAGTTTTTCTACCGGTCCTTTCGCCATCGCGGCGTTAAAGACTTTACCTGCACACTTGGGAATTGCACAATGGGTTTTCCCCCCGCGAAGTCTATTTATGAGAAAAAAAAATTAATATTTTTTAGTGTTTAAGGAAACGTTGAACCTACGTTTGCAAAAGTTCTTAGACATTCAAAGATATTTAATTCCTTCTTTATCAAATCAAGAAACTGGTTATACGTAAAATCAGCAAATAGGGGCCTTTACTTATGCCATGAATATCACAGAAAAAGATAGAAAGAAAGACAAAGAAATTTAAAAAATCGACTTTTAATCCCCTTTTCTGTGACGACCGGAAGAATTGACGACGGAAAAAATGTTGTTCGACACATCTTCAAGTCCAGATCTATGATATCTGACACAGTAAGCTTTCATATCTTCAACTGTTCTGGAGAAATGGACCGGACAAAGGTCATTTCCAAAAGTTGGTCAATACGAAAATAGTAAGAATATTACAAAATGTCGCATAGGTTCACGGCAAAATATGGATGACACAAAATAATTCCTGAATTTTTCTCTTTAACTCGAGCAATCCTGCATTAGATAGATCTGATGTTTGTTGTGAGATGATAAACCACGTGTAAACTTTCTTAGTTCAGCGGAATCATGGACATTTTCGGCGTTATGAATGTTTTGTTTACAGTAGCGGTGAGGGCATCGCGCAACTATTGGAGCGGATCTCAGGATTTATGAATGAATAAAAAAGATGGAAATAAAGTTTGATTTGTTCTGTATTATTTAATGACATTATTCATTTGCAAGTAATAGATATATACAAGAAAACGCGAAATGCTAATAAATGCAGCTGAAAATCTTTATTTTCTCAAGATAAAAAAAAATAAATTAAATAATTATAAATTCTACAAACAAAACATAGGAAGAATGAATGATGGCACGTTATCAGATGACATCAGGGGAACTGATTTTTATGAATGAAACTTTTAAAACGTTACTTGTACGTTGTAGATGTTACATCTGCGAAGTCTACCTGTCTGCGCGCTTCCGGGAAGGAGGGGGGGGGGGGATTCTTGAATATAGACTTGTAAATTACCATTATTTTGTTAAAAGAATTAAGCCTTATCATTTTCTTTACTTTAAGAAGAGTGTCTTGTTATGTAAATGTCAAGGTCAGTTTATGTAGAATGTAAAAATTAAAGCCGAATTGGCATTCATTTCAATATGTGAGAAAGGTGGGAGATAGGTCTTTTACAGTTCACAAAAAAGAAATGGGGGGAGGGGGGATAAGATGAACACATATGATATATATAATATACACACTTTATTTACTAAAATCTCGTCTCAATTGAACCATGGAAGTTTTTCTACCGGTCCTTTCGCCATCGCGGCGTCAAAGACTTTACCTGCACACTTGGGTATTGCACAATGGGTTTTCCCCCCGCGAAGTCTATTTATGAGAAAAAAAAATTAATATTTTTTAGTGTTTAAGGAAACGTTGAACCTACGTTTGCAAAAGTTCTTAGACATTCAAAGATATTTAATTCCTTCTTTATCAAATCAAGAAACTGGTTATACGTAAAATCAGCAAATAGGGGCCTTTACTTATGCCATGAATATCACAGAAAAAGATAGAAAGAAAGACAAAGAAATTTAAAAAATCGACTTTTAATCCCCTTTTCTGTGACGACCGGAAGAATTGACGACGGAAAAAATGTTGTTCGACACATCTACTCAAGTCAAGTCCAGATCTATGATATCTGACACAGTAAGCTTTCATATCTTCAACTGTTCTGGAGAAATGGACCGGACAAAGGTCATTTCCAAAAGTTGGTCAATACGAAAATAGTAAGAATATTACAAAATGTCGCATAGGTTCACGGCAAAATATGGATGACACAAAATAATTCCTGAATTTTTCTCTTTAACTCGAGCAATCCTGCATTAGATAGATCTGATGTTTGTTGTGAGATGATAAACCACGTGTAAACTTTCTTAGTTCAGCGGAATCATGGACATTTTCGGCGTTATGAATGTTTTGTTTACAGTAGCGGTGAGGGCATCGCGCAACTATTGGAGCGGATCTCAGGATTTATGAATGAATAAAAAAGATGGAAATAAAGTTTGATTTGTTCTGTATTATTTAATGACATTATTCATTTGCAAGTAATAGATATATACAAGAAAACGCGAAATGCTAATAAATGCAGCTGAAAATCTTTATTTTCTCAAGATAAAAAAATAAATTAAATAATTATAAATTCTACAAACAAAACATAGGAAGAATGAATGATGGCACGTTATCAGATGACATCAGGGGAACTGATTTTTATGAATGAAACTTTTAAAACGTTACTTGTACGTTGTAGATGTTACATCTGCGAAGTCTACCTGTCTGCGCGCTTCCGGGAAGGGGGGGGGGGGGGGGGGGGTCTTGAATATAGACTTGTAAATTACCATTATTTTGTTAAAAGAATTAAGCCTTATCATTTTCTTTACTTTAAGAAGAGTGTCTTGTTATGTAAATGTCAAGGTCAGTTTATGTAGAATGTAAAAATTAAAGCCGAATTGGCATTCATTTCAATATGTGAGAAAGGTGGGAGATAGGTCTTTTACACAGTTCACAAAAAATGTAAAAATTAAAGAAATTCATTTCAATATGGGAAAGGGGAGATAGGACTTTTACAGTTCACAAAAAAGAAATGGGGGGGGGGGATAAGATGAACACATATGATATATATAATATACACACTTTATTTACTAAAATCTCTTCTCAATTGAACCATGGAAGTTTTTCTACCGGTCCTTTCGCCATCGCGGCTTCAAAGACTTTACCTGCACACTTGGGTATTGCACAATGGGTTTTCCCCCCGCGAAGTCTATTTATGAGAAAAAAAAATTAATATTTTTTAGTGTTTAAGGAAACGTTGAACCTACGTTTGCAAAAGTTCTTAGACATTCAAAGATATTTAATTCCTTCTTTATCAAATCAAGAAACTGGTTATACGTAAAATCAGCAAATAGGGGCCTTTACTTATGCCATGAATATCACAGAAAAAGATAGAAAGAAAGACAAAGAAATTTAAAAAATCGACTTTTAATCCCCTTTTCTGTGACGACCGGAAGAATTGACGACGGAAAAAATGTTGTTCGACACATCTTCAAGTCCAGATCTATGATATCTGACACAGTAAGCTTTCATATCTTCAACTGTTCTGGAGAAATGGACCGGACAAAGGTCATTTCCAAAAGTTGGTCAATACGAAAATAGTAATAATATTACAAAATGTCGCATAGGTTCACGGCAAAATATGGATGACACAAAATAATTCCTGAATTTTTCTCTTTAACTCGAGCAATCCTGCATTAGATAGATCTGATGTTTGTTGTGAGATGATAAACCACGTGTAAACTTTCTTAGTTCAGCGGAATCATGGACATTTTCGGCGTTATGAATGTTTTGTTTACAGTAGCGGTGAGGGCATCGCGCAACTATTGGAGCGGATCTCAGGATTTATGAATGAATAAAAAAGATGGAAATAAAGTTTGATTTGTTCTGTATTATTTAATGACATTATTCATTTGCAAGTAATAGATATATACAAGAAAACGCGAAATGCTAATAAATGCAGCTGAAAATCTTTATTTTCTCAAGATAAAAAAAATAAATTAAATAATTATAAATTCTACAAACAAAACATAGGAAGAATGAATGATGGCACGTTATCAAATGACATCAGGGGAACTGATTTTTATGAATGAAACTTTTAAAACGTTACTTGTACGTTGTAGATGTTACATCTGCGAAGTCTACCTGTCTGCGCGCTTCCGGGAAGGGGGGGGGGTTCTTGAATATAGACTTGTAAATTACCATTATTTTGTTAAAAGAATTAAGCCTTATCATTTTCTTTACTTTAAGAAGAGTGTCTTGTTATGTAAATGTCAAGGTCAGTTTATGTAGAATGTAAAAATTAAAGCCGAATTGGCATTCATTTCAATATGTGAGAAAGGTGGGAGATAGGTCTTTTACAGTTCACAAAAATGTCAGAAATGGGGGGTGGGGGGGATAAGATGAACACATATGATATATATAATATACACACTTTATTTACTAAAATCTCGTCTCAATTGAACCATGGAAGTTTTTCTACCGGTCCTTTCGCCATCGCGGCGTCAAAGACTTTACCTGCACACTTGGGTATTGCACAATGGGTTTTCCCCCCGCGAAGTCTATTTATGAGAAAAAAAAATTAATATTTTTTAGTGTTTAAGGAAACGTTGAACCTACGTTTGCAAAAGTTCTTAGACATTCAAAGATATTTAATTCCTTCTTTATCAAATCAAGAAACTGGTTATACGTAAAATCAGCAAATAGGGGCCTTTACTTATGCCATGAATATCACAGAAAAAGATAGAAAGAAAGACAAAGAAATTTAAAAAATCGACTTTTAATCCCCTTTTCTGTGACGACCGGAAGAATTGACGACGGAAAAAATGTTGTTCGACACATCTTCAAGTCCAGATCTATGATATCTGACACAGTAAACTTTCATATCTTCAGCTGTTCTGGAGAAATGGACCGGACAAAGGTCATTTCCAAAAGTTGGTCAATACGAAAATAGTAAGAATATTACAAAATGTCGCATAGGTTCACGGCAAAATATGGATGACACAAAATAATTCCTGAATTTTTCTCTTTAACTCGAGCAATCCTGCATTAGATAGATCTGATGTTTGTTGTGAGATGATAAACCACGTGTAAACTTTCTTAGTTCAGCGGAATCATGGACATTTTCGGCGTTATGAATGTTTTGTTTACAGTAGCGGTGAGGGCATCGCGCAACTATTGGAGCGGATCTAAGGATTTATGAATGAATAAAAAAGATGGAAATAAAGTTTGATTTGTTCTGTATTATTTAATGACATTATTCATTTGCAAGTAATAGATATATACAAGAAAACGCGAAATGCTAATAAATGCAGCTGAAAATCTTTATTTTCTCAAGATAAAAAAAATAAATTAAATAATTATAAATTCTACAAACAAAACATAGGAAGAATGAATGATGGCACGTTATCAGATGACATCAGGGGAACTGATTTTTATGAATGAAACTTTTAAAACGTTACTTGTACGTTGTAGATGTTACATCTGCGAAGTCTACCTGTCTGCGCGCTTCCGGGAAGGGGGGGGGGGGGGGGGGGGGGTTCTTGAATATAGACTTGTAAATTACCATTATTTTGTTAAAAGAATTAAGCCTTATCATTTTCTTTACTTTAAGAAGAGTGTCTTGTTATGTAAATGTCAAGGTCAGTTTATGTAGAATGTAAAAAATTAAAGCCGAATTGGCATTCATTTCAATATGTGAGAAAGGTGGGAGATAGGTCTTTTACAGTTCACAAAAAAGAAATGGGGGGGGGGGGATAAGATGAACACATATGATATATATAATATACACACTTTATTTACTAAAATCTCGTCTCAATTGAACCATGGAAGTTTTTCTACCGGTCCTTTCGCCATCGCGGCGTCAAAGACTTTACCTGCACACTTGGGTATTGCACAATGGGTTTTCCCCCCGCGAAGTCTATTTATGAGAAAAAAAAATTAATATTTTTTAGTGTTTAAGGAAACGTTGAACCTACGTTTGCAAAAGTTCTTAGACATTCAAAGATATTTAATTCCTTCTTTATCAAATCAAGAAACTGGTTATACGTAAAATCAGCAAATAGGGGCCTTTACTTATGCCATGAATATCACAGAAAAAGATAGAAAGAAAGACAAAGAAATTTAAAAAATCGACTTTTAATCCCCTTTTCTGTGACGACCGGAAGAATTGACGACGGAAAAAATGTTGTTCGACACATCTTCAAGTCCAGATCTATGATATCTGACACAGTAAACTTTCATATCTTCAGCTGTTCTGGAGAAATGGACCGGACAAAGGTCATTTCCAAAAGTTGGTCAATACGAAAATAGTAAGAATACTAGAAACGATCTCGTTGCTAGCAACGAGAGGTCTTCCGTCCGATTCAGGAAAAAAAATCTCGTATAATCGAGCTGAAAAGTGATTCAAAATTTTGGTCGCAAAGAGGATTGAACCCATGTCGCCTTTTTCTGTTTTATCCCCAACGCGCAAACCATAAAGCTTTTGGGAGTACTGCTCTAAATATACTTGTGTGTATACTTTTGCAACAGTACACCTGTCTAAGAATCATAAAAGGCGGGTCACTATCAATAATTTGCGCCAAACGCCACGAGTAAATATTCGTGCATTTATACATTTTATTTGCTAAAAACTCGACTCTGCAGAACCAGAGAAGGTTTTCTACAGGTCCATTCCCCATCACGGGGATGACCTTACCTGCACATTGGCACCATGTGTATTATCCGCGCAGCCTATTTATGAGAAAATGAAATGAATATTTTTTAGTGTTTAAGAAAACGTTGAACCTACGCTTGCGAAAGTTCTAAGACATTCAAAGATATTTAATTTCTTCTTTATCAAATCAAGAAACTGATTATACGTTAAATCAGCAAATAGGGGCCTTTACTTATGCCATGAATATCACAGAAAAAGATTCAAAATTTTGGTCGCAAAGAGGATTGAACCCATGTCGCCTTTTTCTGTTTTATCCCCAACGCGCAAACCATTAAGCTTTTGGGAGTACTGCTCTAAATATACTTGTGTGTATACTTTTGCAACAGTACACCTGTCTAAGAATCATAAAAGGCGGGTCACTATTAATAATTTGCGCCAAACGCCAGGAGTAAATATTCGCGCATTTTCTTTGAACTTATCTATTAAATTTTTAGCTGCAATGAAATAAAATAAATAAAACGTTCTTATCGCCTTTATTTTATTTCGACGTTTAAAAAGTCTTTGTACACATTACATATATCGTATCTAGCCCAGTTACACTTAAGTAGTGAAACGGAAATTAAGTGTTAAGATCGACACTGAATTGCAACGTACTACTACGTGAAAGTCCAAGTAGTTTTGTTTACATTTCATGCATTCGTATGTCAGAATGGTTTAATCAAACGCTCAGCTGCCTCCATAAACCCCAATTGCGAAATGGCGGAATTGACAAAGACAGCCGCCATCTGGGGCCCGCTTCAGATTTTCAAATATTAATATCTAGAATTCAGATAAGCCAATTTTCAAACAACTTAGATAGTTATAATCTAATTGTTAAGATGAATACTTTTGATCAATAATGTATAACAAAGAATTGATCATTAGAGAGTTATAGATAAAAAACTTTTGGCCCCTCTTAGCCCCTAATTTGAAGGGTCAGCCCTATTTTTTTTATATCAAATGAAAGGTCTTGCGATATTGAACATTTTGTCTTCAATATGTTTTAACAAATTATGAACAGGAGTGAAGATATGAGACAAAATGCGTCAAATTTTGTGAGATATTTCTGAGACATTTTTTCGGCCCTACCGAACTTCGGTGCCTTTTGCGCTAGAAAGATTTGGAGACCCAATTACAACTCACCAAACCTTCCTCTATTTTCCCTGAAAATCTCAAGTCCATATCTTAAGTCGTTTCGGAGGAGTTTCCCGGACAAGCCGACCCTCTAAAAATCAGAAAATCGTCCATATCTCACGACCGGAAGTGAGATAATCAAAAAGGAAAAAAACCTATCAAGATCAATTGAATATCTTTCAGATCTGAAAGTTTGGTAGAAATCGGACGAGCCATCTCTGAGAAATCGCTTGCACAAAATCGGTTGGAAGAATAATAATAATAATAGGGAAAAAGAAACCGAACGAAAACAAGAAGGTCTTCCGGGACGGAAGACCTGTAATAATAAGAAACAATAGAATCACTATAAGGTCTTCCGTGAAGACGGAAGACCTTAATAAGAAACAGAGCAATAACAATATGTTCGCCCTGCTATTGCAAGCAATAGCATTGTAGACAAGACTTTCATTTTTATCATCACTAAAACAAAAGTCCATAAGCTAAGTTTGAACAACAATTGAGTTATATCAGTTCTTTCCATTGGAAACGGAAGACCTTAATTCGGTACATCCCACTCATTATGTTCCCCAAACGAAGTTGGGGAACATATTGTTTTTACCCTGTTTCTTATTATGTTCCCCAAACGAAGTTGGGGAACATATTGTTTTTACTCTGTTTCTTATTATTATTATTATTATTTTTCTTCTTCTTCTTCCTGGAACTTTTTTGTCCGGGAATGATCTTGTAAACTGTTCATCCGATGTAGGTAAAACCTTTTTAGGGTTAGTAGACATGTTATGTAGATTTGCGGAATCAAGGTCATTTTGCGCGCACGTGCTTGCAAGAGCGTGCACGTGCAACACGTGAAATGACCAATATAATAGATATAGCCACAACTGTTCTATTTTTAGATGAAATGCTTTGAAACTCATAATGTGAGGATATATTAGTAGTATAGACATGACAACATGGTGAAAATAGCAAGATCTCACGCGCATGCACGTGCACTTCGCTCTGATTGGCTGCAACTAAAGTCTCAATATCTTTCTTGTTTTTTGACGAAATCCTTTGAAATTTTGAACATAGCCATGCATTAGGATATCCTACAACATGAAATAAAGCAATTATATGAAAACACGTGCATGCACGTGAGCTGCAATCTGATTGGCTGAAACTTTAAACAGCTATAACTCCCTTGGTTTTCAACCAAACAGGATGGGATTTGGAACATAGATAGATATGATGGACTTCTACAAGTAGGTATGGTCACCATGCACATGCATACACGTGCGTATACATGTGCTGCAATATGATTGGCTGAAACTTTAAACAGTTGTGACTCCCTTAGTTTTCACCCAAACGGGGTGGAATTTAGAACATAGATAGATGTAATGGACTTTTACAAGAAGGTATGGTCACCATGCTCATGTATGCACGTGCGTGCACGTGAAATGAGTAAAATCAAACATATTACTTGAATGAGCGTATTTTTTTAATAATTTTGGATTAAATACTTTAATATTCAGTGTATTAAAAATATAGATTGTGTAGACAAGATGATATGGTCATGACGCAAATGCATTCTCATGTGCACGCGTGCAATGCTAAAGTTTAAATGATTTTTGTACACTTCTTTGTAAATGTTGTTAAAATCTCAGATGCATAGAGTTTGTCTTATTTAATGAAGCTTACAGGGAATATGGCACCAAAAGGGAGTTGGGGAGCATTTGGGGAACATCTGTAACGGTCCCCGTTACAATTAGCACTAGTTATTATTATTCTTATTATTTTTCTTCCTGGGAAAATTTTGTCCGCGAGTGATCTTGTAAACTACACATCCGACTTAGGTAAAACCTTTTTAGGGTAAGTAGGCATGTTATGTAGATTTGCGGAATCAAGGTCATTTTGCGCGCACGTGCTTGCAAGAGCGCGCACGTGCAAAACTTAAAATGACCAATGGATAATGGATATAACCATAACTTCTCTATTTTGTGACGAAATGTTTTGAAACTTATATTGTAAGGATGTATTAGTAGTATGCACAAGATGATATGGTCAAAATAGCAAGATCTCACGCGCATGCACGTGCGCTTCGCTCTGATTGGCTGAAACTAAAGTCTCAATATCTTTCTTGTTTTTTGATAAAATCATATTGAAATTTTGAACATAGTCATATATTAGGGAGATCTACAGCCAGTAATATAAGATTTATCATGAAAGCATGTGCATGCACATGTGCTTGCAAGAGCTTGCACGTGCAACACGAGAAATGTCCAATATAATTGGTACAGACGTAACTATTTAAATTATTGATGAAATGCTTTGAAAATCCTTTTATAAGTATATGTTAGAAGTATAGAAAAATGACATGGTCAAAAAAGTAAGATCTCACGCGCATGAACGTGCCCTTCGCTCTGATTGGCTGAAACTAAAGTCTCAATATCTTTCTTGTTTCATGTCATAATTCTTTGAAATTTTGAACATAGACCTACATTATGAAGATCTACAGCATGATATATAAGAATTTTCATGAAAACATGCGCATGCCCGCGTGCTGCAATCTGATTGGCTGAAACTTTAAATGGCTATATCTACTTTGTTTTTTGACGAAATGCTTTGAAATTTAAAACATTGTCATGCATTAGGATATCCTACAATATGATATAGAAAAAAAATCATGAAATCACGCGCATGCACGTGTGCTGCAATCTGATTGGCTGAAACTTAAAATGGCTATAACTCCCTTGTTTTTCAACCAAACAGGATGGGATTTAGAATATAGATAGATATAAGGGACTCCTACAAGAAGGTATGGTCATCATGCACGTACACGCACGTGATTTTTCATACTTTTGGACTGAATACTTTAATATATTGTTTATTAAAATATGTAGATAGTGTAGACAAGATGATATGATCATAACGCACATGCATTCACATGCGCAAGGATGCAATGCTAAAATTTGAATATAATTGGTATCCTTCTGAGAAAACGTTGTTAAAGTCAAAATGCACAGAGTTTGTCTTATTTAATGAAGCTTACAGGGAATATGGCACCAAAAAGGAGTTGGGGAGCGTTTGGAGAACATCTGTAACGGTCCCCGTTACAATTAGCACTAGTTATTTTTAGAATCGGTAGGAGAAGAAAGTAGTGCAGGAAAATTACAAGTTCCTCAATTTGCAGACTTGCATAAAAGAAATCTGGCAGATGTACTGAACTGAGCCTCATACTTGTTAATTGGCAGTATCTTTCCTATGATAAAAGCTTGGGAAATGTAATTTATGAAGAAGATCAGCCGAATTATTTTGTGTATTGTAACGCCAGTGAAACTCTTTCCAAATTTCCCTCTTTCACTTTCATTTTAGAGGTTCTACCGAAAAACGAATCTGACATGCCACCATCAATTCGAGCATTTCTGCATTGCAGAGAGCTGATGTGTGTTATGAGATAATAAATCATGTGTGAACTTTCTCAGTTTAGCGGAATCATGAACATTTTCGGCGAGATGAATGTTTTGTATACAGTGGTGATCAAGGCTTTGCGAACCATCAGGAGCGGATCAAAGAATTTATGAATGAATAAAAACTATGGAAATGACGTACCAATTTTTTAATTTATACTTGCACTATCTAATGAAATGAATAATATACAAGTGATAGATATAAAAGAAAACGCGAAATGATAATAAATGCAGCTGACAATCGTTATTTTTTTTTTATATAGATAAAATAAAATATTTATAAATTCAAGAGACAAAACAGAAGGAGAATGAATGATGGCAAAATATCACATGACGGGAACTGAATTTTATGAATGAAGATTTTAAAAAGTTACTTGTAAGTTGTATATGTTATATCTGTGTATTCTACTTGGCTGTGTGCTTCATAAAAAGAGGGGGGGGGGGCGTCGACTTGAACATAGTAAATAGCCATAACGTTTGAACGGTAAGTACTAGGGCTTTCGTATTTCAAATATGTAATCCTTGTGAAAAGAACTTTTATTGGATACGACGAACTTTGACCCTTTGACCTAGACCTTGGAGAACACATGTGTACATCTGAATCTTTTTTTCTGTTTCGTTTCTATGGCAACCGTGAGCGACTCATTACAATTATTTTGAAAGTAGAAATCACTTTGACACATTGCAAGGAATAAACATTGAAAGTTTCAAAACGATTGCCTGAGTAGTTATTGAGAAAATCGAAATTAAAGAATTTTAACTTTCACCTGGTTTCCATGGCAATAATCGATTATATGAAAATTTTAAATACGAGTTGCAGAACTACAGATACTAATCATTAAAATAAGAAAAGTTTCATGACGAACGTTTAAGGGACCAGAGAGAACACTCTCGGACAAAATTTGTCGCTTTTTACAGGTTTCCATGGCAACGGTAGACATATTGGAACTGAACGACCTCACTGCACAACTACAACCAGTGATCGTCCTTGAAGGAAAGTTTCAGGAAGATTGTCCCAGCCATCTCCGAGAAACAGCCTGGATAAAAAAAACATGCGTAAATATCAATATGTCGTCTTTTCGGGGCGACATAATAATAAGAAACCGAGTAAAAACAATATGTTCCCAAACTTCGTTTGGGGAAAATAATAACTAGAAAAGAAACTCGTTGCGAGCAACGAGAGGTCTTCCGTCCGATTCAGGAAAAAAAAATCTCGTAAAATCGAGCTGAAAAGTGATTCAAAATTTTTGTTGCAAAGAGGATTGAACCCATGTTGCCTTTTTCTGTTTTATCCCCAACGCGCAAACCATTAAGCTTTTGGGAGTACTGCTCTAAATATACTTGTGTGTATACTTTTGCAACAGTACACCTGTCTAAGAATCATAAAAGGCGGGTCACTATTAATAATTTGCGCCAAACGCCACGAGTAAATATTCGCGCATTTTCTTTGAACTTATCTATTAAATAGGTGTGATAGCTTCAATGAAATAAAATAAATAAAACGTTCTTATCGCCTTTATTTTATTTCGACGTTTAAAAAGTCTTTGTATACATTACATATATCGTATCTAGCCCAGTTACACTTAAGTAGTGAAACGGAAATTAAATGTTAAGATCGACACTGAATTGCAACGTACTACTACGTGAAAGTCCAATTAGTTTTTTTTACATTTCATGAATCCATATGTCAGAATGGTTTAATCAAACGCTCAGCTGCCTCCATAAACCCCAATTGCGAAATGGCGGAATTGACAAAGACAGCCGCCATCTGGGGCCCGCTTCAGATTTTCAAATATTAATATCTAGAATTCAGATAAGCCAATTTTCAAACAACTTATATAGTTAAATCAAATTGTTAAGATGAATACTTTTGCTCAGTAATATATAACAAAATATTGATCATTAGAGAGTTATAGATAAAAGACTTTTGGCCCCTCTTAGCCCCTAATTTGGAGGGTCAGCCCTATTTTTTTTACATCAAATGAAAGGTCTTGCGATGTTGACATTTTGTCTTCAATATGTTTTAACAAATTATGAACAGGTGTGAAGATATGAGACAAAATGCGTCAAATTTTGTGAGATATTTCTGAGACATTTTTTCGGCCCTACCGAACTTCGGTGCCTTTTGCGCTAGAAAAATTTGGAGACCCAATTACAACTCACTAAACCTTCCTCTATTTTCCCTGAAAATCTCAAGTCCATATCTTAAGTCGTTTCGGAGGAGTTTCCCGGACAAGCCGACCCTCTGAAAATCAGAAAATCGTCCATATCTCACGACCGGAAGTGAGATAATCAAAAAGGAAAAAAACCTATCAAGATCAATTGAATATCTTTCAGATCTGAAAGTTTGGTAGAAATCGGACGAGCCATCTCTGAGAAATCGCTTGCACAAAATCGGTTGGAAGAATAATAATAATAATAGGGAAAAAGAAACCGAACGAAAACAAGAAGGTCTTCCGTTGGAGACGGAAGACCTTAACTAGAAAGTCTGCTATTGCAAGCAATAGCATATGTCGCCCCGTATTAGACAAGACTTTCATTTTTATCATCACTAAAACAAAAGTCCATAAGCTAAGTTTGAAAACCTTTGAGTTATATCAGTCCTTTCCATTGGAAACGGAAGACCTTAATTCGGTACATCCCTCTCATTATTTTTAGAATCGGTAGGAGAAGAAAGTAGTGCAGGAAAATTACAAGTTCCTCAATTTGCAGACTTGCATAAACGAAATCTGGCAGATGTACTGAACTGAGCCTCATACTTGTTAATTGGCAGTATCTTTCCTATCATAAAAGCTTGGGAAATGTAATTTATGAAGAAGATCAGCCGAATTATTTTGTGTATTGTAACGCCAGTGGGAACTCTGAAATTTCCCTCTTTCACTTTCATTTTAGAGGTTCTACCGAAAAACGAATCAGACATGCCACCATCAATTCGAGCATTTCTGCATTGCAGAGAGCTGATGTGTGTTATGAGATGATAAATCATGTGTGAACTTTCTCAGTTTAGCGGAATCATGAACATTTTCGGCGAGATGAATGTTTTGTATACAGTGGTGATCAAGGCTTTGCGAACCATCAGGAGCGGATCAAAGAATTTATGAATGAATAAAAACTATGGAAATGACGTACCAATTTTTTAATTTATACTTGCACTATCTAATGAAATGAATAATATACAAGTGATAGATATACAAGAAAACGCGAAATGATAATAAATGCAGCTGACAATCGTTATTTTTTCTTATATAGATAAAATAAAATATTTATAAATTCAAGAGACAAAACAGAAGGAGAATGAATGATGGCAAAATATCACATGACGGGAACTGAATTTTATGAATGAAGATTTTAAAAAGTTACTTGTAAGTTGTATATGTTATATCTGTGTATTCTACTTGGCTGTGTGCTTCAAAAAAAAAGGGGGGGTCGTCTTGAACATAGTAAATAGCCATAACGTTTGAACGGTAAGTACTAGGGCTTTCGTATTTCAAATATGTAATCCTTGTGAAAAGAACTTTTATTGGATACGACGAACTTTGACCCTTTGACCTAGACCTTGGAGAACACATGTGTACATCTGAATCTTTTTTTCTGTTTCGTTTCTATGGCAACCGTGAGCGACTCATTATAATTATTTTGAAAGTAGAAATCACTTTGACACATTGCAAGGAATAAACATTGAAAGTTTCAAAACGATTGCCTGAGTAGTTATTGGAAAAATCGAAATTAAAGAATTTTTACTTTCACCCGGTTTCCATGGCAATAATCGATTATATGAAAATTTTAAATACGAGTTGCAGAACTACAGATACTAATGCTTAAAATAAGAAAAGTTTCATGACGAACGTTTAAGGGACCAGAGAGAACACTCTCGGACAAAATTTGTCGCTTTTTACAGGTTTCCATGGCAACGGTAGATATATTGGAACTGAACGACCTCACTGCACAACTACAACCAGTGATCGTCCTTTGAGGAAAGTTTCAGGAAGATTGTCCCAGCCATCTCCGAGAAACAGCCTGGATAAAAAAAACATGCGTACAATATCAATATGTCGTCCCCGACTTCGACGGGGCGACATAACTAGTGCTAATTGTAACGGGGACCGTTACAGATGTTCCCCAAACGCTCCCCAACTCCCTTTTGGTGCCATATTCCCTGTTATCTCTATTAAATAAGAAATACTTTATGGAATTTAGACTTAATCAAGGTCTTCCAAGAAAAATACAAAATATATTAAAAAAATAGGCATTGCACGCGTGTTCATGTGCGTAACGACCATATTATCTTGTCTACACTATCTTAAATTTTAATAATATCAAAGCATTTAATCCAAAAGTATTAAAAAATGCACTCATTCGAGTGTATTTTTTATTTTACTCATTTCACGTGCACGCACGTGCAAGCACGTGCATAATGACTACACCTTCTTGTAGGAGTCCCTTATATTTATCCAAGTTCTAAATCTCATCCTGTTTGGTTGAAAAACAAGAGAGTTATAGCCATTTGAAGTTTCAGCCAATCAGATTGCAGCACACGTGCATGCACGTGATTTCATGAATATTTTCTATATCATATTTTAGGATATCGTAATGCATGACTATGTTTTAAATTTCAAAGCATTTCGTCAAAAAACAAAGGAGATATAGCCATTTAAAGTTTTAGCCAATCAGATTACAGCACGTGCGCATGCGCATGCTTTTATTAAAATTTTAATATATTATGCTGTAGATCTTCATAATGTAGGACCATGTTCAAAATTTCAAAAGATTATGACAAGAAACAAGAAAGATATTGAGACTTTAGTTTCAGCCAATCAGAGCAAAGCGCACGTGCATGCGCGTGAGATCTTGCTATTTTGACCATGCCATTTTGTCTATACTACTAATGTATCCTTACATTATGAGTTTCAAAGCATTTTATCAAAAAATAAAAAAGTTCCGACTAAATCTATTATATTGGTTATTTCAAGTGTTGCACGTGCGCGCTCTTGCAAGCACGTGCGCGCAAAATGACCTTGATTCCGCAAATCTGCATAACATGTCTACTTACCCTAAAAAGGTTTTACCTACCTCGGACGAACAGTTTACAAGATCATTCCCGGACAAAAAAGTACCCAGGAAGAAGAAGAAAAATAACTAGATGCGTTCTTGTTGCTGGGGCAACAAGGAGGTCTTCCGACCGACTTCTCTTTGCAACCTTTGCTGTGTCATCCCATGAAATAGATTTCATAATGTATTTTTTTTCGTTTACGTTCATTTACAGTAGTTTCTCAACACAGATCGTGATTGTTCAAGGTATTTGACAAAATATCTCCTAATATAGCTTTTAAAAATCGGCAAAATCTTCCACACCTGTTATAAAAGTGTGAAAAGTAATTTGCAACTAAAAAAAGACAAAAACAAAGAAAAAATTTGGGGAACGCCCCGAGCGGGATTCGAACCCCCGACAGTAAGACAAAATTTGGTTCGGTCATATCTTTGCAATAAACGTACACATGAAAAAAATGAAAACATATATAGATATCTTTGAGGACGCTCTATAAACCCTGTAAATCTGAAAGAAAAATATTGAAAAACAAAAAAGTTGAAAAATTACACTTTTTGAATTCACTTCCGTTTGCGACCGGAAGTAGAAACGACAAAAAATGAAGGGCGTTCGGCACATCTACATGTGATGCTCATTCATGTCCATGAGTTTCAATGTCATATCTTTGGCCGTTTTCGAGAAAAGTTGTGTACAAAAATCCATTTAAAAAATACAAATTTCCCCAAAAATCGCGAACGGAAGAAAATTTTGAAAAAATGAAAAACACGTCTGGAGATATTAACCTGGTGCATCTTTCCTGTAAAAATCTTTGAAATCCGTACAGTCACAGCTGAGATATCGCCCTAGAAATGAAAAAGAATAATAATAATAATAGGAAACCGACGGAAAACAATAAGGTCTTCCGAAGGAAGTCGGAAGACCTTAATAATAATAATAATAATAAGAAACAGAGTAAAAACAATATGTTCCCCAACTTCGTTTGGGGAACATAATTAATTACAGGTAGGCTATAGTCTGTTTTAAGGTGAATAAAATATTTATTAATTTTAGTCTTTTAGTTACATCTGATAATCAAAATAAAAAAAAAAACTTTCTAATTATTTTATGTAAAGATGGGGGCTTTTTTTTATAAATTACATGTACATAATTACATGTATGCACATTCCAAAGTTAAGATATTTTAAGAATTTTTAATGAATGATCAAATATTACATACTCAGATAAATATTTTTAATCTCAAATGTTAATTTCATTAGAGTATTCAAAATTCTCTCAATTTTCTTTTTTGTTTCATCATTAAATATATTTCTTATAAAATTAATTTTATAATTATACCCCCCGCAAACGAAGTTAGGGGGGAGTATATAGGAATCACCTTGTCCGTCTGTCTGTCCGTCCGTCTGTCCGTCTGTCTGTGCAATCGTGTCCGGTCAATATTTTTCTTACAGAGGGACATTAGAATCTACTACTCCACACTAAGATTGCTCATGACCTAAGGGTGTGTCATGACCTTGACCCAAGGTCATTTGGGGAAGTTCAAGGTCACTGGAAGAAAAATTTCATAATCCGTGTCCGGTCCATATCTTTCTTATGGATAAACTTGGTAGGTCTCATTTCACACAAAGATTGCCCATGACCCAAGGGTGTGTCATGACCTTGACCCAGTCATTTGTTGAAGTTCCAGGTGACTGAAAAAAAAAAATTTATAATCCGTGTCCGGTCCATATCTTTCTTATGGATAAACTTGGTAGGTTCTCATTTCACACAAAGATTGCCCATGACCTTAGGGTGTGTCATGACCTTGACCCAAGGTCAATTGGGGAAGTTCGAGGTCACTGGAAGAAAAATTTCATAATTCATGTCCGGTCCATATCTTTTTTATGGATAAACTTGGTAGGTTCTCATTTCACACAAAGATTGCCCATGACCCAAGGGTGTGTCATGACCTTGACCCTAGGTCATTTAGGGAAGTTCAAGGTCACTGGAAAAAAAAATTTCATAATTCATGTCCGGTCCATATCTTTCTTATGGATAAACTTTGTAGGTTCTCATTTCACTCAAAGATTACCATGACCCAAGGGTGTGTCATGACCTTGACCCTAGGTCATTTAGGGAAGTTCAAGGTCACTGGAAAAAAATTTCATAATTTGTGTTTGATACATATCTTTATTATGGAAAAACTTACTTCTGAAAAACCCAGCGGGGGGTATTTTGTCCCGTTTGGACAGTTCTAGTTTTTATTAATTAATATTTAATTTTTTAAAAAATGCAGATTTTACCATACTAGTACAATGTATTTATAAAAAAAAATCTTGAATTAATTTTATTACTCTGATTTTAAAATTATATTGATTAAAATTTTAATATCGATTTATGTAATTTTACACTTTTCAATGGTAGTCATTCTCAGGTAATCTATATATACCTATACCTATACCTGAAAACAGACTGTAGCCTGTTGGTCACTCAGGTGTAAAAATCAAAATGTTGGCTATGTGGGAATAGGTTTTTTCAAAATGTTGGCTAAGTGGGAATAAACCGAAAAATTCATGTTATGTTTCGCAAAAAAAAAAAAAAAAAAAAAAAAAAAAAAAAAAAAAAAAAAAAAAAAAAGCAGAGCAGTGTAGACTCATGGATTGAGATTATGGTTTACATTCAAAAAGAAAAGAACGATGGTTCACTTTAAGTATATTTCAGAAGCAAAAAACTGTTTGACAGGCAAGTATGTATAAATTGTGTCCTTACCAAAGTTATGGAAAATAATTTTAACCCTCGTTTCTGTTTGGAGAATGGACATACAAGTTATTGCAAATCATACAATTTAATTGGAAACTCGAGCCATTCATGGCAGCAGAATGTCACGTGAACTTAAGAATAAAGCGTGTGAAAAAATCATATTGAAAGCATGTTTCATGCAACGAAAGTGTTGTTAGTTTCATATATGTACATGTATTCGTGAAATGGCATTACACGTTAATTCTCTAAAAGATATGGCCTAATGCACGTTTTAAACCATTGCGTCGAAATTATTGGAATTTTCATATGAAAGTGTGTGTGTGTTCTTTTTTTTTTTTTTTTACATCTAAACTGTAATTTTCTTTCACATTGTAAAAGATATGTATAATTATACCTGTTACTTTATAGAATTTTCATATATTTCTTCTTTTTTAAATCTCTTATTCGTGACTTTCATTGTTCAATTGTCATGATATTTTTTGTTTCATTTGGTGTTAATTTCACAGATTAGGAAGAAAATTAAACCAATGCGACTTTTGGCGATATTACGGAAGCCCATTTAGGACCTATCAAAAAATATTATTGAATTCGTTATAACGATTTTTATTTTTTATAACAGATTCATTGAATTCGTTATAACGAATTTAATTTGTTATAACAGATTTATTGAATTCGTTATAACGAATTTAATTTGTTATAACAGATTTATTGAATTCGTTATAACGAATTTAATTTGTTATAACAGATTCATTGAATTCGTTATAACGAATTTAATGTGTTATTACTGATTCATTGAATTCGTTATTTATTGAATTTGTTTTAACGAATTAAATCTGTCATTTCAGATTTGTTGAATTCGTTATGACCAAATCAAAAATTCGTTAATACAAATTCTTGAATTGGTTATAACGAATTCAACAAATCTGTAATTACAGATTTAATTCGTTATAACGAATTCAAGAAATCTGTAATAACAAATTAAATTCATTATAACGAATTCAATGAATCTGTTATAACTAATTAAAATCGTTATAACGAATTCAACGAATCTGTAATAACAAATCAAATTCGTTATAACGAATTCAGTGAATCTGTTATAGCAAATTTATTCGTTATAACGAATTCAATGAATCTGTTATAGCAAATTAAATTCGTTATAACGAATTCTAAAAATTGTTATAACGAATTCAAAAATATTTTTTGATAGGTCCTAAATGGGCTTCCGTAGCGATATATATTAGCATTATACAATAAATGACATTTTTATTTTTTTTTTCTGAAGGAAGAAAAACAATATAAATTTTGAGCAGAGCCAACCAAGACCTCTAAAACTTCAGAGGTAGGATCAGGGGCCATGTATGAGTGAGCAGGCCCTGTTGATTGACCAGTATCAATATCTGGTGAATTAACTGTAACATTTCCATACGTAGGGCTTCTCAAGACGTAATTCATAAGTTTTAAGGTAGTCCGATCCTTAGGATCATAAAATCAGCAGTTGAGTAATTGAAAATGCTCACAAAAATATCACTGAATTCACAAAGTAATGTATATTTACCCACAACATTTCTTCAAAGTTATTCATTATAGTTATTCATATTATATTGTGAACATTATGAAATCTTCAATATATATTCACAAAAAGAGAATAGAAACATCAACTATGCATTTTCTAATTGAAAGTTGACTAACAATTATATTTTAGGTTATAATACTATCTATTAGGTATCCAGGCATTAAAGGTATTTGTATTTTTTTTTAAATACTTCTTTGGCATTCCTGGTCTTCAATTTCCTTCAATTATTATATACTAAGTAATTTCATATTATGCTAATAAGCATTGATATCTAAGGCTTGATTCAAGAAAATCCCATTTCTCTAAACTGTATTCATTGTTTTCATCGTTTTAGGGTACAAATGTCACCCTTTTACAAGACCCTTTCGAAAACGTCAAATAACCTTGATTTATAAAAAATGCATAAAAATTAAAATGAAAATTGTTGCATGAAAAGTGTTCATTATCAAGCCTCATGCTGTATCCTTCCTGCTTGTGGACCACATACGCAAGGTACCTTATCTACTGATAATTATTCAAGATATTCTAGATTTAAACTTACAATACCATTGCATATTCTTCTACAAAAAATCAACATGTGTTACCAGGGGTTTTGAAAAGATATTATGAAAATGTTTGCATTATTCAAAGAAAAATTACAAAACATAGATCAGCGATTTTTTTTTTCATCAAAAAATGTTTTAGAACAAATCCATAGATAGACATTAAAAGTATTGCACACAGGTCCTTCAATTAGTGGAACTCTTCAACTCCTGGGAAGAACGCATTAAAATTCAAACTACGTTGCGTATGACCTTAAACCTTAGAGGTCTTTGTTGGGTCTGCGTTTGATTTATATATATTGTTTTCATTACTTTTAAAATTGATTACTACTAGTTATCTCCATGATATAAATCAGTACATCCAGAAGAAAAAAATATCAAAATTTGTCTTTGAATGTATATTAACACTATGTCGCCTTCAAGTCGCAGTTGTTTAATTTTTACTGTCTAATCTGTGAAATTAACACCAAATGATAAAAAAATATCTTGACAATTGAACAACTGAAGTCACGAATAAGAGATTGATTTCAACACAGATTAACATAACGAAAAGAAAAGGAGAACTATGAAAATAGAAAATCTTTGCAAAGTAAAGTTAATACATAAGTGAGATATACATTTAAGTAAGAAATATATACTAGAAATTTTTGATTTGCATTGCACAAGTAGTCTAACTATATCTTTTTCAACATCTACATGTATATTTCCAAAATCTACAACAACAAAAAAAATTAAAACAAAAAAAAATATTTTGCAATATCTTTCGTCAAAAATTGTACTAGGTCTTTAATTTCAACTTGAATGTATATTGCTGCATGAGTAAGGGGAGTTGACGATTGAAAAGTTAAAGTTATCTCGTTTGTCATAAAGCTTGGTTGTTTGATTACATATACCATTAAGGTCTTTTTCAAGTAAAAAATGTATATCTATGAAACAGATGTGCAAGACTCTGCGGTGACTTTGATTTCAAGCTCACCGGGATATATATCGTATCGGCATTAGATTGGAAATAACCATATGATTGTTAATTGCATGACAATATCATCATATCACGTTTATATACCAGGTATCTAAATGTCGAGTTGAAGGCCACAGCGAGTGTTTTCTTCTTTTTACGTGTAAGATTGAAGAAACTCTGCCTCTTATGGGTACCTGTAAAGTGCGAAACGAAATAGAAACGAAACGAAACGAAACGAACTGAAACGAAACGAAATCTGCCGAAACGAAACGAAATCTACCGAAACGAAACGAAACCTACCGAAACGAAACGAAATCAAGACGAAACGAAACGAAATCAAAAAGAAACCTGCCGAAACTAAACGAAACAAAACTATCAAAATGTTTTTTCTTCAAATCAAGGTACATTTATATAATTATATATTTGTAACTGCATGTGAATTTTTTTTTAACTTCAAATAAAATTTATGTAGTTCAAGCACTTGTTAATATAAAATTTAATTACCGATAAATTATGCTCCCTTCTCAGTCTAAGTCTCTGTCTCAGTATTTACATGTTTGCCAGCTGCAAATATGCACGAGCGTACTATGCATGTATAATTTCAATGTGTGCAGTATTTTCTAATTTTTATATCTTACTCGTATTTTCGATCAGTCCTTATTTATCTAGATACAACATATGTATCAAAATTGATGTGATACATGTAAAGGCTCGATTATGTACGGGTCGAAATAAAGTCACTGTACTGTTGTATTGCGAATGCCTTAAAACATAGGATAAACAAGAGACTTAGAGTATTTAGTATTCCATTCCGAGGTGTCTGGTTTTATCGTTTAATTATACATGTAACTCCTTGTGTATCCTTTCTACATACATACGGTCCTATTTTTATCGAGGTAATTTTCGAGGAATAAAGGAGTGGTTTGCAATAATAAAGAGGCTCGATCAGAGACGTCTAAAACGATTTAACTGACAAGAAAAAAGTCTCTCGAAGCGAACGATGTCATTTTTAAGTAGGTAAATTATTCAGTAAGACATTAACAAAATATGACAAAAGCGTCAGAAGAGGGGGGGTCTAACCCCACCCCCCCCCACCCCACTTTTTTGCAAAGACATATATTATTATATAGGCATTGAAAATTGGGGTTGAACTTTTTTTGTTGGTTAGCCCCCCCCCCCCTGTTTCGTTTTGATTTCGTTTCGTTTCGTCTAGATTTCGTTTCGTTTCGGTAGGTTTCGTTTCGTTTCGGTAGATTTCGTTTCGTTTCGGCATATTTCGTTTCGTTTCAGTTCGTTTCGTTTCGTTTCGTTTCTATTTCGTTTCGCACTTTACAGGTACCCGCCTCTTATGAATACAGTTACAATGTAAGAACAGGTGCACTAAAACATGGTTAATATTGTTAATATCAATAGGATTTCCAACAGATTCCGAAATCTGTAAAACTCCATAAATATTGTCAATGAAAACCTCAGTCTTATTATTCTTACCTCGGGGTGCTTGTGTGTTGAATTAGAATGATTTATCAAAAATGGACAT
>NW_026929712.1:277500-387297 GCF_032062105.1 Saccostrea cuccullata | reverse complement strand
TTTTCTAAATTAGCAATTTATAAATTCCATCTTGCAATTGGAGATACAAAATTACTTTTTTTTCTTGTTGATTGGTTTATTGTATTGAATGACCTTTGACATTATTAGATGCTTGACCTTCGCGCAAGCATTGCAATATGTTTTTAAGAGAAACGATTGATCGCTTCTTTTCAATCATATAATTTAATTAATTGTGATGCCGAACATAAAAAATAATAGATCTTTTTAAGTCTCCTTGATGAAAAAAATGAAGAAAATTATAAGAATTTAATTTGAATAAATTATTTTTGATGACTCCTGATTAGAAGCTAGAACTAGAAATTTTAAATCAAAGTATATATTGCAGAAATTAAACATATAGTTTGCTTTTCTTAAACTTATAAACAAAATTAAAAAAATAAAATATATGGATGTAACGAACAGTATCAAACGTCCATCTGAACAATGCAAATCAGAAACGGAGCAACAACGGATATCTAAATCATCAGACGTAGGTGTAGGGTGCCAATGGGGAGAAGCATTCTCTGCCCTCTTTGTGATCCTCGTAACGATCAGGAAATTTAAAAAAAAAAACGTCGAAAAATCAGTGTGTAAATAATGGCCTAGTAATTAGTATGAAAAAGTAACTCTGCATTTGAATTATTCATAGATTGTACACGCTGACAAGATCATTGTATGGACCAAATGCTCACGAAATGATGGACTTAAACAAGACTTTTGATATTCTTGTTTCCTCAACTTGTTTGTCAATAATTTTCCAGAATTCATAAAAAAATGTTCAAAGGTAAATTCTACTTTTGCGTTTCAAATCAGTTTAGAGATATAGATATCACCCTGTAAGCAGTTCATAAGGGCATATTGCTTGATAAGTATGGGAAGTAAAATGATTTCAATAATATGAAGAGATGTTTTTGGAGAAAAACAGCAACAGCTCTTTTATTTGTCTAATGCCTTAGTTGAATTGATACGCAAGAGCATACGTATGTGCAATTTCTTAAACGTGAAAGATTATTGACAAACAATTGAATGAAACAAGAATATCAACAGTATCGTTTTCAGTCATCACTTCGTAAGTTCCATGGTCGATACAATGACCTTGTCATCAAATTCAATTTATCATTAAGTCAAATGCTGACCGACATGTTTTTCATACTTATTGTTGGTCTCTTATTTACATCCTGAATTGACGATGGATTTCCGTTTTTTTTTTTCGATCACGACATGGAGCACACAGCGGATGTGACCTGTCGGCAGGGGATGCTCACTCCTCCATTGCACCTGATCCCACATCTGATGTTTTGGAGGTCTGTGTTTGCTCTGCTCCTATTTTGTATTGTGTTGCTATGGACTTTTGAGATTGAATACTGTTCGTTATCTCCATATATTTCATTATTTATCTTATTTATGCATTGATAATGTAACAATGCAGTGTACTAACTCTATGGAAGTTTAAACATCTACATTTTGAGTCCTATGTACAGAAGAACACTAATAACATAAATGTCATAAACATATGATCTCAATAGTTAAGAGGAAATTATGACTGTATCATAAGTACTCTTGGTCATTCACTATTTTAATTCGCGTAAACTACTGGAAACAGATCTTTAGTCGTTGGTTTTTTTAAGTATATAAGTACGTTTTTGACAAAAAATATATTAAAACAAGTGACTGCATCATTTATTCCAAAACTCTTACCAGGAAAAAGCTTGCCAATTAACACAAAGAGGAAGAACTATAAACTTTAATTATAAGGAAAAGGTTTTGTACATGAGCATTTTTTTTCGTGGGAATTCTAATTGAAAATTGCACAAAGAAAAATATATCCAGAAAATTAATCGTCAATGTGTGGGTTTTTTGTCTTCTATTCAATCACTTAATTTAACAAACATATTAAATACAATAGTTTCATCCGATGTTTCATACAAATATATAACACCACTTGTAGGAAGCAAATGTTAACTACTGTTTATCGTGTTTACCCATTTGAATTTAACATTTAATTCCTTTATGTACAAAACTACTTTTAAAAACAACAAACCCTTTACGAGCGCATACTCCATTTGTGAAAGTCATACGATTAAAGCCACACCACAAAAATGCTAGGAAAACACAATGCTTCTGACTCCTCATAATTGCTCTGTATTATGTTTAACTCAGGGACCGAGTACTTACAATGACAGCTGATTTTAAGAGCAGTTTTCCGGAATGTATTTTTACGCAATTCCTTTACCATATCAGGCTATAAACATTGTGATCTATTGTATAATACTTTTTCTTTGCCATATATTTTTACAGATTTGTTTTAAGTTTGTTTATATTTCTCATTAATTTAAACTTGTTTGATGAAAATAAAAAGAAATGTTTGAAATATTGAATTTTTAGCTAAAGGTAGCAAAAATTATATGTGATGCAGACTACTGAAGTTAGACTAAGTTAAAGTGATTAAAGGTTTGTGTAGGTGTCCACATCCTTAGGCTATTTCATGCGCTCGGATCGATAAATCCGAGGCGTATATTGTTTTTGTCCTGTATGTTCGTCTGTCTGTTGTCAACTTTAACCTTCGCCAGAACTTTTGAACTATGAGAGATAGAGACTTTATATTTGGTATACATACTACACTAATGAAGCTCTTTCAAATTACACCATTGTCAGTGATCTTGTGACCTTGACTGTGACCTATATTCTAAAAATAGCTTTTTAGAACTTTCGCCATAACTACTAAGCCATGAGGGATAGATACTTCATATTTAGAATGCACAATCCTCTAATGAAGTTCTTGCAAATGAAACCAAGATCAACGGCCTTGTGGCCTTGACTGTGACTTATCTGCTAAAAATAGTTTTTTTAAACTTTGTTGCCACCGGGCACATAGTGTTTTACAAACACATCTTGTTTTTCATGCAGGTAAATTATTTTTTTATATTGCCCAATGTTTTTACAATGTAGAATAAAACATTTTTATCAGTGCACATGTAAATAGAGTTAGTGAACATTTCCTAAACCTTTCATTCAAATTGTTCGGCAATGATTTTAACATTAAATTGGGTATGAATTATTCCGTTTGCATGAACACGAAAAGAACCACACGGCGGGAATCACTACGATCGAGAGGGGATATTTGCTTTTCCGTTGATCCCGCCTCTGATGGTTTTAGAGGCCTGAATCTGTATTCTTCCAAAGGACTTCTATATATGCTTCTCTGCTGTTTGTTATCTTCGTACTTTCTCTCTTCATTTGATGTCATTTCAATGATTGAGGTTATCGAAGCAGAAAAAAAAACCCATTGTTATAGAAATATTTATTTTCTTCTTCTGAATTCTTTGAAAAAAAGGACCCATACTGAGAAATTCTTATAAGACATTTAATGACAGAGTGCAAAAAAACTGATACCATAATTAGTTCTTTTTATATGATAAAATAAATTTAGTAAGATAATTCATTGCCTTAAAATGATCATGAAATTACGTCACTTCTTCGACGCACAAAAAATACAAAAACTCTAAACCCATACCCACATAAGATAGCGCTTTACTACATCTCCTCCAACTCCGTTACGAACGGAATGATGAAATAACAGAACCTACAGCAATCTTTTCCATTTAATAATAAAGTTAACATAAAACACTCCATTTTTTGAATAACATTTAATTGATAAGTCGATCATATTCGATATATACCACCATAATAATGACATCCATTCAAATTAGACACCGAAAGCGGGGTTGGGGGGGGGGGGTGTTACGATTCTTCTAACTTGCTTGTTGTTTTTACCAAAGCCTTATACAGTTCTTGTATTTTGTTGAACACTCAAACTCTGTCGGACAATTTATAGCATTTCTGTATCAACATAGTATGAGGCTTCAATTTATGGAACAATAGCTAGTAAAATTTGTAATATTATTGAGGGAACAGTGTGTTGCTCCAAATGATCGATTCCATAATGGTCCCAGAGAGGGAAATGTCTTTTGCGTGCCAAATTAAAGTCGTCCTCAAACGTATCTAACATGCTGAATATAAATAGCAATCAAATTTTTTGAATGCCAATTGCAATCTATTGGGAAATGGGGACTATTTTTAATTGATTGTAAATTGAAATGTAAGAAAAACATGCATATAAAGATAATAACCCTACAAATGTTTTGTTTTACATTCAAATTATTTTGCTCCTCTATGATTGGTCCTCTTCATTCATAACAATGAACATATTTTTGAATTGAAATGTTATAGAGCAGATGACACACAAATATAAGTACAGCAGAAATTAAATATTATAGTATGTCATTACCATATTTTCAAGTCTTAGTACCCATACATTTTTCGCACAATATATTTCTGAACTGTACATGTATATGATTTACACATATTTTAACATAATATATTTATTATTATGACACACTATTTATCTTCCCAATTCCTAATCTCACTCAGTCTTCCGTAATAAGAAGAGAGTAAAATAGCAGAAAACTGACAGCTTCCTTGTGTATTTATATTTTTGTTCAAGGTCGCACTTAAATGATTCTTAGAAAACTTAAATAGCTTTTCTGCGTTGTCAACAAAGAATATAGCTATTTGTTGAAAGGGAACAAACTAAAAACGTATTTTGTTTTATGCAGTTCTTTTTTGAAACTTAATAAAAAAAATTTGTTCATTGATACATAATGTATGAAAGCCAGATAGGCTCATTTCTGAAAAAATCCAAAAAATATTTAACTCGTTATAACGAGTCAATTATCTCGTTATAACGACTCAGTTTTATCCAGTTATAACGACTTTGTTTTATCTCGTTACAAGGAGTTAGTATCTCGTTTTAACGAGAAATAACGAAATAATTAACTCGTTATAACGAGATAACTAAGTCGTTATAACTAGTTAATTTTTTTTTATCTCTTCAGAAATGAGCCTATCCGGCTTTCGTACTCGTAATAATGCTATTTATGTATTCTTATGCTTATATGCAACTCACCGCAGCTTGTTTTTGCTAATTTTGTATAAGTCAAATAAAACACTTTCATAGAGATGAATAATGTCATTTATTAAAATGACGGTATAAATGTGAACAATTTAACAAACAAGAAGGGGATCAGATTCACAAGCTTTGATTAGCAGTTACGTAAAATATGATAATGTCTGATCCCCCAAAACTGACTAGAAAAAAGTATCTGTAAGACAAGACAATGAAAACTTCATATGAAAAAGTTAGCAAAAAGATGGCACATCAAAACAAAATAGGCCATACAGTGATAAGAATACTCAGTAATATATCAGATTTATTTAAATATTCTGAAATTAACATATTTCATAGCGTCCCATGAGATGAACGCAGGGTGCTTATATCTTACGAAAATTTTTGAGAAGAACTTTAATTGTATAAATATCATGTCGAACTCAAGCTATTCTTTTCATATTCATTAACTAGAATGTGCAGTTATACCTAGTGTAAATATCTCAGTATCACAGTCAGCATTTGACTCAATGATGAATTGTATTTGCTGACAAGGTCATTGTATCGACCATAGGATTTACGAAATGATTACTTTAAAAGAAACGGCTGTAATAGTTACATCTTGTAACGTTCTTATTCTTTAAACTCACGCAAAATATCCGTTCATGATAGAGACACCAGGCTAAGGGCAACTTGCTTATTCGAAAACATGCTTACAAATAGGTGAATATATGGAGATAACGTTAAGATCAAAAGTCCATAAAACAATACAAAAGAGGAGCAGAGCAAACAAGGACCTCCGAAACATTGGAGGTGGGATCAGGTGCAAAGCAGGAGTGAGATATCCCTGCAGACCGGTCACACTCGCCCTGCGGTCGTTGTTATGATCGGGAAATAACGGGAAAATGCGTCGTCAATTTAGTGTATAAATAATGGTCTAACAATTAGTATGAAAAACGCCAGTTAGCATTTGACTCAATTATAAATTGTATTTGCTGACAAGTGCGTGTGTGTGTGTGTATCGACCATATAACTTACAAATGATGACTTTTAAAGAGACTGCTGATATTCTTGTTTCTTCAACTGGTTTGTCAATGATTTACCTCGTTCAAAAAATGTTTATACGTAGGGAATGGAAGGGATCGTTTGCTTTTTGAGAAATACATAAAAAAAGATTCTCAGAATAGAGTTTAAATTGCACTGTACTTGAAAATGCTTATTTATAGCTAGAAATATACAATGCTTCAATATCCTTGCATTGAAAAAAACTGAGAATAAATGTAAAAAAAAAAGACATACAATGTAGATAAATTAAGATAAGTTGCTTGCAAAACTAAATATTCCCCATGATGGGGCTTTTATGAATAAATCCTTAAAAATTGATAAAAACAATTTAAGTACTAGTATTATAGAAAAGTAACAATTAATAGGTACATGTGAGTCATACATATAGCACATAGTTTTTTTTTCTACATGCACACTTCCTCGATTTATTTTTTTATTGAAGATTAAGGGTTATACTATAGCATCCCAGTTCCTAATACGCTAAAACGAGGAGGCGGTAAATTGTCAAGATTAATTGATTCGCGAAACATGTCGCCATCTAGTGAACTTCTGGGCTCAAGAACAAAATATCCCTGATTTTCATTCTCAGTCAATGTAAAACGTCCCGGGCTCATCAACGCAGAAGTGTCAGTTGCAGATCCAGCTTTCACCATCGTGTATTTTTCATCGATGTCAAACGGAATATCTGTTGAATTCTTTTCTTTTGGTTTGCTTTTAAAGGAAGAAAACTGTCTTAATAACGGACGATGACTGGATTCATTAAAATTATCCATTTCTTCTTCCTTCTTAATACAGGAATACATATAAGCGGGTGATTCTTCCTCTGATATGGTTGAACAGGTGCTTGGAAGTTCACTAACTAAAACTCTTCCTTTTGGATTCATTGCACAGTCTTTACAAGGAAGGCGTAAACTCGATTTTGACTTGTGTGGTTCACAGCATGTTGATGAAGATTGTGTGTAACTATTCAAATTGTTTTCATCTAAAAAGAAATAAATTTACTTTAATTTAAAAATCCTTTAATTCCAATATTCTTAATATGATAAAATTTACACTTGTTTGTAAAAGAAATTGGGTAAATTGAATGGAAGTTGCTGCGCTTCATCTGAAAAGATTTTATTATATGAGGAAACCGATTTTCAATCACACTAAAATGAAATACTCAATGCAAGTACTTGCTCAAAATTAGCACAGATTTACATATGCTGCTCTCTAAGTCTTTTTTTTTAAAATAAGAACACATTTCAACTCCACTTGTCAGAGGCCATAAGAAGTATGTATTAGTATATTCATATAATTATAATGTACCATTGTATGTTGTTACCGTCGGTCTCCAAGAGTTCTTCTCTTTCATTTTGAGACTAAATATAAAAAAAAAGAATAAAGCTAGAAAGTTATTGTCATATTTTCAGTATTGCAAATGATTTGAAATGCATGCTGTGGTTCACATTTCCTAGTTAAAAACAAAGACATTGGCTTTAAGCTGTATCCTATATCTTTAACGACTTTATAAATATGCAGATACAAATAATGTGAAATATATTTCATGGCTTGACTAGCAGATAAAAAAAGAATTATGTACATTCAGATATATACCGTGCTTTACACGCCCCGATAAAAATACAGATGATAAGGACCATTCCACAGACAGATCCCGCAATAATCCAAAGTTTTGTCGAGAGAAGAAATGAAGGGGCGCTCTTGGTATTAGATGTTGGGTAATCTACAAAGAAAATATTTTTTTTTTACATACGCTTTAGAATTTTAATAATTACTATCTATCAACATTTATAAGGTCTGGAATCAAACATTTATGCATGTCGCTTACATGCATATATGTATCAAATTTCAAGAAAATTAAGCAATTGAAACTTCCTCCGATGATCAATTGTGGACGCTAAAAATATTAAAACTAATTGTTGACACAGGAAAATGTAAATATGATTAACTACTTACATTACTGTGTTTTTCAACTAAACCAACTGGTTAATTGATTGGAATACCATTTTCATGCCACGCGTAGAGATATACAGAGAGAAACTCGCGCTAAAGTGACGTCACAATGACACTACAGAAACGCTAATGTAAATAATTTAGTATAAATTTAAAATATTTGAAATGTAAATATAATTAATGTTTTTAATGTACTGTGATTTATTGGTTGTGTAAATCACACAGACTTGCACTATGGCATATTTTAATTTAGTTCTAGCGCGTTTCATGAAATATGAATATAAATGTCAAGTGTGTGTGATTTAAACACCAGAAACAACACAGAACTTAAAGCATTAATTAAAAATGTTTTTATTTAAAAGACATTGATTATTTAATTTAAGGATTTTTAGATAATAGAACTTAGAAATGCCGACGAGGTTATGAGATTTTTGAAATCACTGTTCATAACATTCATTTTTCTGTAAATAAGTAGCTTATCTTGCCTTAATAAAAGATAATTTATAGAGATAGCTCTTGAGTAGCGAAAAAGACATAAACACCCTAAAATAATGATAATTAAGGCTTTAAAAGTTCAAATCATCTCGTTTATCATACAATTTTGTACTTATTTCACCCCATGGTCTATATTCCGTAGACCAACAAAAAAATACAGTGAAATTTCGTAATAACAATCAGAACTGTAAGATCATTAGATTATGAGTGGCTCAATTTTGGTGGATTCCGAGGGTATCTCTCATAAGCGAACTTATAACCTTACAATGAAATAAATGGAGAAAACAAACAGTATTCAAGATCAAAAGTCCTTAAAACAATGCAAAATATGAGCAGAGCAAAGATACCACAACCAACAACCAACTCCTAATTTTAGCTTCGAATGAAAACATTACGTCATCGATAGAGGTAAAATGCTAGGTAAAAAAATATCATGATTAATAGGGAGCGATAGATAACTCTGTTTAAAGGTTCTTTTTATTTGATAAGCATTTGTTGAACACATTATTCGTTTAAATATTTTACACTTTTTTCGTTCTTTTTTCTCCTTACTAGCTGTAGATCACTAAATATTTGCGACACCTTATTTTTGCAAGATTGCTATCAAGTCTGTATTAGCAAGAATTTTTTTCACGAATTATGGGTTTTGCTCTATCTAATCTTAAGGAATGCTAATATACGCGTGAATGAAATTTTTGCGATGTCTCACGTAATTAGGTAAAAATATAGTATTCGCGAAGAAAAAGTGATTTACAGTATTTTTTTTCCCAAACTGAATATTGCAGTTACCAAATCTGCATCCATGTACATGGTGGCACGCTTCTGTACAGTTTGTAGGACATTTTTCTTCGCACATCTGTCCATAATGGCCTTTAGGACACTTTTCTGAACAATTGAATTTCCACCAACCATTTGGACATGCTGAAAGAATCATATTTTTATTCCACTTATTTTAAGATAAAGAGTCAATTGTTTTCAATTCAATCTCATGAAGTAATTAAAAATATTGTTCTTAATTACTTTTAGTTGAGAGAGAGTATATTGCATGTACTTACGAACACATGTATCGTTTACCGCTCTATAGTTTATACAACACTTAATCTTACTGTGATCACTGAAAAAAAATTGCAGGAATTTAGCGAGCGCACATCATAATGAAAGTGAATACTTGTATGTTACAATACTGAAAAAAAACCCTTGGTTTTCCAAAAACGTATCAGATTATATCAGTAATGCTGCCCAAAAGTGTACCTAAATCATATTGAAACAGTGCAAATAATGTGATTTGTGAGCATTATTTATGTTATTTCCTCAAAAAACAAAATCTTACCCATCACTACAGTTGCCTTCTTTTGTTGCAGTGCAGAAAAAAGGCAAAAAGCAACTTATGAAGATGGTAAACATGGCGGCTCTATCAACTAAAACAAGCCAATTCAAGTTTCAGGAAATATTTTTTATCACTTCCGTTTGATACAAGGAATTTAACAAAAACACATTTCATAAAAGAATTATTTAACTAAAGTGTTGCAACCTTTGGTGAAAGCCCTACGTCATATTAGTAGGATTTATGAATTCAAAACATAGCTAATTGTGTCAAAGAATCATTCACGTTTTTTGTAGTTGTTCGTGGATATCTTTCGAACATGTATACTTTGAATGCATAGATAACCTTTTCTGGATATGAAACAGAATGTTTCATTTACACTTGTCCCTTAAAAACCTCTTCATTATTTAGATATTGGATAATAAATTGCCATTTCCTAAAAGGAAAAAAAAAACTAAATGTTTTTTATTAACAATTTGGAAGATGGGCATAACAATGTCATATTAACACATTGATTTAAGGATAATATATTTGATAACTTCCCTTTCTAAGTTAGAGGCCATATATTTTTGGTTTTTCCTTTAATACGTATATACATATTAAGGAAGCAAATGATGACCTCTTATCTAAACAAATATGGCCATCGTATTGTATAATATATGTCTGTAATTATAAAAGCAAAACATTTTGAACAACAAACTTTCATGCATAAAACAAAGTTGCTGAACCAAAAAAAAAAAACGAAACATTTGTATTTGTATACTAGATTTAAATCAGCAAAACCTTGAAAAATTCAAGAATTTTAACCACTACAAAAAGTAGGCCAGAAAATATCTCTCAGAGTAGCAACTAAGCCTAGCTGTATCAATCTGCTTTATCGGAACCATACTGTATCTTATGCAAATAATCTCCTGTATGATACATGAAATTACTTGCATTAGATAAATCTTTTACAGCTTACAATAATTACTCCAAAACACACTGTTTGAAATATTTGTAAATTGACATGATCAAGGTAGGTTTCTTTGCTAAGACTATCAAACTACAGAATACAAGCTTATGTCAATGCTAATTGATGTTGAAAGCACAGGCTTGTATTTTCCGTACCTTATGCCTGAAGACCAACCCGATGACTTTTCCATATACCAAGATTCCAAGACTTTTCCAATTCTTACCATCAATTATTTTTTACGGTTATCAAGAACTTGTTCGAAAATAATCCACTGTCGTGTGTTCATATGTGAAGTGATTTTTCATTCCAAACACGAGGACGTGTTTTTTTCCGGAGCGGTGGGAAACTATCACCGTGTGAAATTGACTGTTTTACTTGAAATTCATTTTGAACTCTAAATCTTACATTTAATTTTTGTTTAGATGTGAAATTTTATATTCTATAATTATTTTATTTTAAAGTTTGCATTTCTACAAATATTTCTCATGTGTAATGTCTAATTCCTTACTTAATTACTGAGTGACACTTGTCAGACACCAAAGGGGCAGAGTGTTTAAGCCCAAAGACCTTTTTATCACTTAAACAAACTACATTATGCAATCATTTAATTATCGGCCTTCTTTATGTCCATGTCATCAAAGCATTTAATTATTTGTTTACTGTATTACTTTAACTCATTGTCAACACCTGTCATTTTTAACTCATTGTTCATTTTCCCATGAATACGATTGTCAAATTTTACTTAATCAGTTCGGAGGCCGGGTGCACTACCGGCCACACGTCCGACTCGTTTCCCCATCATGCTGTAACTATTTCTACTTTTAACAGTTTGGAGTCTATGGCCATATCCAACTGGTTATTGTTTATTGTTGTTCCATGTTAGTCATTTCCATCGTCGGGACTTTACAATAAATTCGGAAACCATACTTATTCCTCGCTATTTTGGACTTTTTATATGTGTTAACAGGAAGAGTCCTTGGAAAACGGCTATACTACTTCCGGCCAACGACGCCACTCACTTCCCCAGCCAACATTCCCTCTTGCCCGATCTACGACACATCTAGACCCAAACTACGTGGTCATACTTCTTAAGCTGACACGTGTATCAGAATAGAATTCTAGCTGACTCTGTCGTCAGTTTCTAAACCTAAATTTCTGAGAGAAAAGAGCACATGCCTTAATCTTTGGAAACTTTCTTAATCATAAATCATGTATTTTCTTTGTCATGTATTTCATCATATTGCAAGTTGAACTCTACACCCTGTCATTCATACAGATACTTTCAATCTTTTCAAATACAAGCAAACCCAACAGTGCCGAGATGTTTAACACGCATCTAAAAAAATCTAAAACAAAAAGTACTAGTATACATGTTTTTTTTTTCTTTAAAATACAGTCCCATTCGACATGTTATTACTGGTGATGTCAATATAGTTGAAAATGAAAAACTATATCTTCAATAAACGTGAAATTCGAAATTCTCCTATCTTGTAATTGGCTTTTGTTTGCTTTTTTGTTTAACGTCTGTCCCTCTTAAGAATTTTTCACTCAAACGGAGACACAGCCGATTGAAAGCTACAAATTTTGACCTATCGTCGGTACTTGGGTCATTTAGCAGTAAGGGATCTATTTCGATCCTGCACCTACTGCGTAAGTTGATATTTAAAAAAAATGATAACATCATTAAGGTGTAGAATTTCTAGTTGGTAGTAATTGTGCTCCTTTCTAAGTTGATTTATTTTTCCAATTCATATGAAGCATATTAAATTCAAAAACGGCGTCATGAGAAGTGCAAATCATTTGCTTTGGTCTTCAACTCGACATTTATTCGTATCGACGATGGATTATCAATTACCAAAAGAATAAATGTTCATTCATTTGCAGATTCGGTAAATATGAGAGAACTTGAAAGTAAAGCTATCACAGAGTCTGTCTCATTTGTTTCATATTTAAATGGTTTACAAACTAGAGACAATATAGGTTAATTAACAACTAAATAAACAAGAAGATTTTAAAATTTCCATCGTCAATTTTTCATATTAATGTAAAACCTACAGACATCCCGCTATTATCTGCATATATCTTCAAATTTATTCGATCCTTAAGAACATGATCCAAGTACGATAAGTTTTAAATCCAGAACGGCTTTTGGCAAATAAGTTGATGATACACAGATTTCAACAACCTCGTTTAAAGACAGCATTTATAAACAAGCTTAGAAGAATATCGACCATTGAATGTACCATCTACCTGACCATGGCGGTTGTGACCGGTCGGAAGAGGATTCTTACTAATCCTAGACATCTAACCCCATCTCATAAATTTTTTGAGGGGTCTGTGTTTATGACTTTATTGTCTTCTTCACTATTTTATGATGTGAATAGAGATAAATCATGGTTTGGCATATTCACTCTTTTCATTTCCTTTACATGAACAATACAGGTCAATTTCATTTTTTTCCACTTCATCGTCCTTGAGGGGGATTTTTTTTTTCATATTTCTTATTTCTAAAAACTGATGAAAATTTCATAAATTCAAGAAGACAATATCAATGTTATTATGTGATGGTATCAGATTTTAAATATGACCGTTTTAAATACTAGTAAAACGAAAGGTCAGGTTACAAGTCATTATTTTTCCTGGAAATCCTAGCAAAAAAAAAAAAGAAGATTTTCCCGTTTTCACTTATGGTAAAGTAATCATATAAGGATTCAAAACGATACAAAAACCAAATGTTTTGATCGTTTACTGAGAGAGAGAAAAAAACTTTTACGAATTTTTGTCTCAAATCTTTATTTAATAAAGTACATGTAAGTATATTGAATATTATATTTAAGAAATAAAGTTCGCGTTTTTATAAATGTTGCAGAATAACCTCCGAGGTCGAGAAATGTTGTTTGAAAGATAAAAGCCGTAGCGCTAGCCGAGGCTTTATATTTCAAACAACATTTCGAGACTGAGGAGGTTATTCTGCATCATTCACGACAACAAGGACTTTATTTCTATTCTACCATGTATGGTACAAACGCTTAATTAAGGATAATCGTTTCCTCTATAGAGAAACGAATTAGGTCAAAATGTCTCGATTACGCTGTTTCATTTAACAAATTTGTTTGCTTACCTGTGTATAGAATGCAGACAATTTGAGCTTTCGTTACATTAAAAATAGCCTTTTTAAATTACAAATATGTTCGTAATATGTATTGATCAGTTAAAATGAATATACAATAACAAAATCATGTTCCTGTTTTACTGCTAAAATCACGTTGTTTAATGTGTAGGGAGGTCCGTGGAATAGCCCTGCTGAGCTATAAAAAAACCGACATTCATAAGCAACTCAATTTACAGTGTTTATACTGCAAAAGGCGGTTTCCTTTGATGTTTACAATAATCGTGGTAGAATTAAGGATATACGAGGGGTTATCAAAAAGTTCATGGACTGGACTATAAAATTAATACCATGCTGTCTGAGCTTACAAAATTTATAAGAAACATAAAACAACAAAAAATAAAGAAATGTTGAAAATTTTAGCTTGATACGTTCATTATTCCCCAAATTATTATAAAATAAAGACATTATATGATCACTCGGCGCCGTCGCCGCTTAGTTTCATGACGTCCGACGTCATTATTTTTCAATGTCCGCCTTTCCTACCTCTAATACTTATTTTGATGAGATTCCCTAGAGCTGAGTAATAACTTCAACCCGTCTTGTTTTATGACTTAACAATGTCATGAACAGCAGCTTTCGGTGCATATATTATTGCAAATATACACTGGGAGACATCCTCGCTTAATTGTGCCAGCATATTTTGTTTTTTGGAGTTCAATATAGCTATAAGACACATTATCAACGTCATTATTTGACGTGATAGATTTTTCAAACCTTAACTACAAATCGAAATTAACTTTGCATCCCTTTTCTCTCTGAATCTGATTTGGAAAGAAAAACAAGTAATCTGGATGCATTTTTTTCTCCATAACCAGTTAAAAATCTCCTAGGTGTATACCAGTTTTTCCAAGGGCAAAACTTTATAGAATGTTGGAAAATGAAACCCCTCCCCCCTTTTGACGTCATTTTCAAGGCAATATTTGTTTGGATACTCCATGTAAAATTTACAATAAAATGTCATAAACTTCCAAAATGAGGTAAAAATTCCATATTTATGGAACACAATAGTGTCCCAACACATACCTGAATTAACGGAATTTTTGGATGTCAATTGTCCCTATCAGTATAGTTTATCTTAGTTACACTGAGGTCGAAAAAAAACGTCGTTTTCGAGGTTATACCATTCCTGGACCTACCATTCCTCACAAAAACATTACTAATTTATTTTAAAATAAAATTTATGATTTGTGGTCTATTCCATAGATAGAAAAGATGATGATAACTAAATATTTAAAAATTCATTGATGTACCTAAAGCGGTTTTAATTTTAAGGTGCTAGTCCACGAACTTTTTGATATCCCCTCGTATAATACAAAACATGGACTACTGCTGAGAATATCTTTTATATGACAAATACGAGGGTCATTCAAAAAATACGTAGACAATGTCCTCCATCATCATATAATTCTTACAAAATTCAAGATCAGCACATTTTCATATGTAAAAACATTTATTTTGTCAGTGTGTAAAGTTTCATTCCATTTGATTATATGGAACTCGTGTTTGACAATTTTCAAAGGAACATGCTTTGTCACCACGTAGCACGGTTAACAATACTGTGACGTCAAAAACAACGTCGAGAAAGTTTCTCAAAATTACTAAGCCTTTTCATTAATACACCGTTTGTAGCTTCTTCCCAATTCATCAAAACATATCCATAGCCCTTGCCATCTAGTTCGCTAACAATTGTTTGAATATACCTTAAGGTAGATTCTCAATGTTTTCAAATCGTGAAACTTGTTTGCACAAGTTCCGCAAAAGTGAATCGCACATCACGTGACGTAACTAACTACTTGACAATATTTTTATCATTTGTTTCTTCGCAGACCGTTCAGGGTCCGATTCCAAGTCTCTAACACTCAAAAAGTAGTTATTTCAATTATTTTTAAAAAAATGCATAGCACTTTTTGTATCTATTTCCTGGTTCTGCAAGCATTTTCAGAGTTTGTTTTAAAGGCCTCCCCAATACAAGGCAAAATTTGATCGCTACCGGCTGCTCCGTGAGTCTTTTGACGTCATCGTTTTATGCTTCTTTTCATGAAGTTTATCTGCCTTTAGAAATTGATATCTTTTAAACAAAGCGATGTATTACATTGAATTTTAGCATTTGGAGAAAAAGAAGGATACTAAAGTTAAACATTTCAATTTTATTTCGTTTAAGCGCCATTTATTAGAGATATGGCTCTAGACATTATAAAGTACAGAATTAGTTAATAGCTCAATTTCGACCCTGCTCCGTGACCCCATTTTTGCTATATTAAATCTTTGATAATTTTGATAATTATCAGAATATTTTCCAATTTTTTTTGCTCAAATTATTTGAATTTGTTGTTAAAATATGTGTACTAAATTTGGTTATACATGTAATATGACGTTAAATAAAAAAATTATTACAAAAGTATACGAACTTTTTGAATGGTCCTCGTAATTACATTAATCTTGATATATGACAATAATGATTGGTCGATTGATTGTATGTTGTTTAAAATCCCTTCGAGAATTTTTCATTCCGAATATGTGATGACGCATGAAAAAGTCAGGTCAACCTATGACATAAAAGAAAAATAACTCTATTGTCTTTTCCTAAGTCGATGGTACATGTAAGCGAATTTAAGGATGGATTCTTGTCTGGTCTCTTACTACTTGAAATATTCAAAGTATATTTGCTTATACATATGTATGTCTGATATATTGAGATGTAAGAGATTTTATAAGATTATGATTATATTTCCTCATCACAATTTTGTATCCTTGAATAGAAATGGTAAACTGAGCATGCATTTGAAGCAGAAGACTATATTTTTAGCGGTATAACAGTGTATGAAAATATCTTCTTTCCTGCTTCTCAAAATTACTACAGATCAATGAGTTGAGTTATAATTTTAACACAATCAACGAGTGTAAAAAATCGAACGCAAGTTAAATTAAGTAAAAAAAAAAGACTAAATTTATGATATATACGATTTTCCAAACAAACTACAATTATGGGAGCTTTTAAAAGTTTCAATCTAACTAAAGACTTGAATTTGAAGTTCCTTATCTCCTTTCTAAATCAACGAATGACGTTCAGATCTTTCCTGATCATTTGAATTGCCCTTATTAGGAATTGTAAGTATTCAAATTGTTTTTTTTAATAAGTTGAAACCTGGTCCATATCCTTTTAAGAAAGAGACTTGCATGATAGATCATTTACTGGAACCCGCTATGAATGGATTATTATGAAGTTTTGGAATCCGCTATAGACTAGATAAATGTAATTTTAAGTCATCCTGCTTGATAGGAATATTATAAATATTCGAAACTTATATAAGATTTTCAGGTATTGCATACTTAGAAAGGGGGCTAAGTGTATAAATGAAATAGAATTTAGCACAAATGTCGACAACAGATGCTATTACAAAATAATAAACATGTCATTCTAAAGTAAAGGGACCAGTTCTAAAATTCTTTAATTTCTGTTTCGCCTTACTTAAATTGTCGAAATGAAATATTATTTAATCGTTATCCACGAGAGTTCACAATCAGTGACTAACATGGGAGTGTTAGATAAGGAAGTATCTTAAACAAGATTTCACAAAATGTGACAACCACTGGAGTTCACAAGCAGTGACATCAACGAGGGTTAAATGGTTCTGACTTACACGGAAGTTTACAAGAAGTGACTAACAAGGAAGTTCACAGATAGTGATTTATACGGGAGTTCACAGGTAATGACTTGCGAGGGTTCAAAGGTAGTGACTTACACGGGAGTTCACAGGTTGTAACCTACCTGGGAGTTCACAGGCAGTGAATAAAATGTAAATTCAGAGGTAGTGACTTTCATGTGAGTTCGCAGGTTTGAACATATTTCATTGCGCTAAATATATATAGTTGGATTGAGCACAAGTTCTAAAAACTTAAATCGCCATCTCCCTACATGAAATATCACAAAAGGTTAAATTAGAAGTGTCCAACAGTTTGTACATGCTAAATTACTAGTGACTCAAATTAACTCACTATGTAGACATGTATACTGCTACTATATTTTTTATATTAGTAATTACACAAATGAACAATCAGTTAAATCTACATTAAAGCTGAATATAAGAATGTATAATAGAGAAGAGATATAAGAGTTCATAGGTAGTGACTAACAAGGTTGTTTTTCAAGGGGTCAAAATTGGCTCTTATCATATATGCATGTAGTCCTTTATATAGGTAAATATTTACAGAGTAATTTCCGAAATCTACAAAGCGGGATGTAACATGATTCCGCTAATTCAACAATTTTTAAAATTTATCGATAAGACTTAAATATAGGTGAATTTGTCGACGTTATATCTGAAATATTTCAATATACATATCTTATCGGTGGTGGTCCTGTCATAAACCTAGACGTTAGTTGTGCACGTTAGTACATATTCTTTGAACCAAAAATTGATATAATGACTTTACAAGAAGACAATACAAATTTGAGGAAAAAAACTGTAAGTATTGTAAATTATCATCAAGATGAAATATTAAGTTTCTTTTATAGAATGCATGTATATTGTATGAGCAGAAATATTCCAGGTACAAAAAATCACTATGGTAAATCAAATAAAGAATGAAATATCAAAAAAGGAAGAATTGATTGATTGATTGATTGATTGATTGATTGATTGATTGATTGATTGATTGATTGATTGATTGATTGATTGATTGTTGTTGTTTTACGTCCCATTTGAGAATTTTTCACTCTTGTAGAGACGTCATCATATACCGATGAAGGGCTTCAAATTTTGAATAGAAGGAATAAAAATGGGAATATCACATACACTGATAGTTCTCAAAAAATTTCAATATTACAAATTTGTTAACAGGTCACAAATAATGGCCTCTTAAAATTCTAGAAGTAAGATTAGGTACCAAGGCAACTTTAGCATTCCTTGTTAACCGGTCACACGTCATTGGGAAGTCTTCCAAAAATATTTGAAGTCTATTCCCAGTTTATTGTAGTGTTATCTTTAAGTTAATATTCAACCCTTAATTCTCTATAATTTATGCTAAATAATTTATTTTACATATTTTCATACAATAAAAATCAATACACTTGCTTATTTAAATCCCTTTTTTCAAATTCAAAAATAAATACCATCCACTTGAAACTGCAATTTTTAAATATATTGGACTCCAATGCATACTGTATTGCATTTGTTTACCGGGTTTTTTTTTCGTCAACAGATATGATAAACGCAAAAAATCTACATTGGCATAATAAAAACAATAAATTTAAATAACTGTTTATATATTTTTTAAAGAAAATTTTGCCATCGAAATTTTTATCGTGTTACAGATAATTAATGACTCCGTCTGGGGACCAGTAGAACTGTCTGAGACATCATGGAAGATCATAAACACACCTGAATTTCAACGACTTAGGTTTATCAAGCAGTTAGGGGGATGTTATTTTGTGTATCCTGGTGCATGCCATAACAGATTTGAACATTCTATAGGGTATTTTTTAAATGTGAAATACTTATGCCTTACTATGATACAAAATTTAAGAATAGGGACAGCTGTACTGAGGAAGAGTTGACAGTGGCTTGTTCTCATTTTTTTCAATTTATTTATATTTTTTTATTTTATTCTTTATTCATTTGTTGTTTTTTTTGGGGGGTGGGGGTTGTAAAATTTATTTTTAGATTTGTGCTCACAAGCTTTTTTTTAAAAGGCAAGTCGTTTGTTTCATGTACGGTAATTGAGAATGTAGGTTGAAATTGTCTGTCTCAGTACATAGTCTGGAGAATGCACCTAAGGACAATATAGCATTTCGAAAAATTACATATATTTGATTAATATGAAAAGTCATTTTTTTTATTTATACAGTTTTATTATTGAAACACATTAATTGTTTTCTTATTAGAACTGCACACTTAGCAAGAACTCTTGGTATCGAGTTACAGAACAATCAGCCAGAACTTGGCATAAATGATGAAGACATAAAATGTTTAGAGGTTGCTGGACTTTGTCATGATCTAGGTTTGTACTCATGTATATTTTGCACACATATATAGTAAAAATTTCTGTCATATTATTTTAATATGAAAATTGATAAGTAGTTGTTGCGTTTAAATATTGCTACCTTTATCTCACAGGACACGGTGCCTTTTCCCACTTGTTTGATCTGCTGTTTATCAAAAAAGCAAGACCTGGATATGGATCGGAGGTAAACGCTCGTTTAAGGACATGCATGTAGGCAAAGTACCTTATCTACTGATAGTTTTTTCAAGATATATCTAAATTAAGATAATAGTGTCAACAGATGTTCGTAGACAAAAAATCGACATGTAATACCAGGGGTTTTGAAAGATATCAATTGATTAGATAATTGGTGAAAGAAAAATATATTTCAAAAACTAAACATATACTAGATGTTTCTTTTATATAAAAAAAAAACTGCTTTAGAAGAAGTGTGCAACACCGTCTATAGAAATTAAAATATAGAATGCGGTTCCTTCAAAAATTAGCATGTTCTTATTATGTCCTTACAAACAGTGTTAATCTATAAGCCCCTTGCTGTAGACGTCTTTAATTTCACGTGTCTAAAATTTCACGGTTAGATAGAAAAATAACTTTCACGGTGGTTTTAATTTCACAGAGAATCGTTCATAAATATTCAGGTGCTATGCCTGTTTTAGATAGAAAACAAGTGAAATTAAAAACGCTGTAATGTATTCTACTTCTACAGTACTTACCTAGATTACACTAGGTCATATAAACTCTAAAATCCATTATTTTACAGTCTGTCTAAGCTTTTGATTTTTAAAAAAAAGATAATGAAATAGTAAATGATATTGATTTGCAAGTTATTTTCAGATAATATCTGGATCAAAGTAACTAGTACTATAATTTTACATTCCTTCCGTAAAATAAATACAAGCAAGACTTTAAAATCCTTGCATCCAGCATATGAAGCAATAATTAGCGATGAACTAATCACAATTTTGATATTTATTTACAGTGTGCCGAAATTAATACCAAAGGGAGGAAAATGTTAATCGTGCATGAGAAATTACTCTATGTCTCAATATTTTTCCTTTTTTCTGAAAATCTTGCAAAAAGACTATACATGCTTAAAATTAGTTGTTTGCCCTGAAAAATCCAAAATCGGTTATCACCACAAATAATAAACAGCATTCTACACCAAAGAAAATGACTAAATTTATCACAATATACAGAGTGGATTGTACATGTACCTTTGGAACCTTTTTGTAATCTATTACACATTTAATACTTAGCTACAGACTTCACAAAGTCTCCACCTCTAATCGAAATTGATATATCCCTACTAAACAGTCCCTATATAATTTCATACTTTAAACATTCCAGCAGTTCGACGGTTTCCCCCGACTATCGGTCCAGGAACTGTTTAAACTGAATGTTAAAAAGACTGTTGCGAAGTCAAATAGTCAACTTGTTGGACCGGAGTGCAAACTGTCGCCCAAGACCGTAAGCTTGAACTCCGGTCCAACAGATCGACTGTTTCCCTCTACCCCAGTCAATAGCTGTATATTGTAAAGTACTCTGATGTGGCTAATTTTATTATAACTTTTAAGCTAGTGTAATTCAATGGCAAGGTTTGGACTAATCGTTGGTTAACAAATTAATGATACTCAATGTGGCTATTAATCATCATTATATACTTTTTAAGAATACTTCTTTTAACTTCTAGAAATGTTTCTGGGATCTAATTCTATGAAAATCAAGATCGATGCTATATGATTCTTTTACCTGTTTGATTTTGTATTTTATATACAACCACTTTTAACATATCCGTAATTTGTCGTTGTCAAATAAAGATATTTTTGTATATTGAATCTAGTTGTTTCTTTTCATTTTTATTTTTTTCAGAGAAAAAAAGTGTATATCTATTTTATTTTATAGCATGAAGACGCATCTCTGAAAATGCTAGACAGAATTTTCAAAATTTTCAATTTAAAAGAATTAAGCGAAAATAGCAGAACTTTTATCAAAGAACTTATTAAGGTAGGTTTGTTGCCAGAATCTTTATTTAAAAAATACTCAAAAAACTTTTTTTGTTCTTTGTAACTGTAACAAAAAATTACTTTTAAAATCGGTTTTAATTTGATTTCTGATATCGATTTATACTTTTTTTTAAATTTCAAACATTACCTTTTTATTCTTTTGATTTAACAGAAACCAGAAGGTCCATATAAAGGAAGATCTAAAGAAAAGCACTTCCTCTACGAGGTAAAAAAAAACTTTAAATTATCATAATTTTAATGTAAATTAATATTCTGAATGGAGAAAAAAAGAAACACACATAGATGAAATATTTTTGAGTAAGTGGCTGAACATTATGAAAATTTATAAAAATGTGTATCTTTATAACCGTGCGTAAAAATCAGAGTTTAAATTTATCCAACTGTGAAATGTATAACCTCACGTAGGAGAATTGTTTTTAAAACATTGCTGTGACGTCAAGCCTTTGTTCTTGCAGTCGAAAAATTTACCTGTAGCCGTCCGATAATAATAATTACCAGTCTGATAATATATTATCGGACGGCAATGATAACAAAATCGGACGGTATTTAAAAAGCAAAAAGAAGAGTGAAATTAAGATTAAATATGTCTAGAAACCCCCAATAAAAATGTTTGGAAAAAAATTAGGGAAACCAAACGCAAGGAAATTAAGTTGATCACAGTACAAAATAGCAAATCGATGAGAAAAATTCCAAGTTTAAACCTTCCACGACATTAATTTTCATCTTTAAAAGAGTTTTTTGATTCAGCACTTTGAATAAGCGAATTTAAATCCATTTCTGAAAAAAAAAAGATTCTGCAATCTCCTTTTATGTTTGTTCCCCGATGGCAACACTTTCAAAACCTGAGAATGTCCATTATCTTAGCTAAAAATTCAGCTAGGGTAAAAATCCGCATTTTACTTGCCACGGTGATGGTTAAAATATTGCCCAAAATTATGTCAGTATCAATGTCAATTTATGCACATCATAAATAAAAATGTTCCCTCAAAAAATCTTTCACCCCCGTACCCCTGTCCTGCTAAACGAAACGACTGCCATTGAATGAATGAAATTAATGAAACAAGAGTTCACTCACTTTTTTTACCGTTCACTCATTTCTTTTATCTACTTATTAGACGGGTAGAAAACAATGGATGCTTGAACTCCCATTGTGTTATTATCGGACTCCTCCAGGTAACTTTTGGACATTTAAATGGCAATGTTTTAAGTAAGATATATGCCTCATACTATTCTATATGTAAAATTATCAGACAGTTTTCGGCCCTAACGGGCCTCAAACAGTCTGATAATTTTACATATAGAACAGTATTCGGCATATATCCATTACTTAAAGAGCAAAAACACGTGCATATTTATGATGTCAGGTTGTCTTTTATAGAACTTATAGTACTTCACTTCGTTTTTCCCATATATACAGTCCATGTTATCATAGCACGGTTCATGGAAATTTCCATTGGATCTAGAGATTTTTTATATTACGTTTCCTCAAAGAATACATTTTATCTTGTTAAAGAAGAAAAGGAATGGTTTTCATCCTACCGTGACGGTGACGTTATCGCGTAGCAAAGTCATAGAGAAAATGTTTTTGTTTTTTTCATCTTGCAACCTGTTTAATCGTCACGGCATTGCCACTGAAACTGATTCTTTTACAGTAAACAATTATTGCCTAAGCATTACAATCACTCTAAAGCTGAAAGAAATCCATCGTTCTATTGTTGTTCGTGATCTTGTCAACTTTACTTCTATGGTATTTTCACTGTGCATCGTAAACCTAGTTTTTCAGCTTATCCCACCAGAAAAATGTCTTCAGAGTTTAAAAGGACCTTCTTGTACCAAATCAACCACTAGCTCCCGACGTTACTTATTTTTCTTATATTGAAAAATACCCCATATCTAATAATACACCGTATTATAAGGTATGGGGTTCATTTTATATCAGAAAAATAGGTAACGTGAGGTTTGCATGCCTGTTAATTAAATAATCTTACGTTCGTAATATGAATTCCAAGTTTTTGTCTCCAATCGAAAGCTATATTGGACTAATTGGACGCTAAAGTTTGAAGGCGTTGATCTCGAGCAACAAAGTACTGCCCTGTCGAAAACGTTGAATTAATATCCTTATAAGAAAGATAATTGCACAAATGTTATTTCAATAGGTAGTTGCAAATGACGTGAACAAAATAGATGTTGACAAATGGGATTATTTCTCACGTGATTGTCACATGCTCGGATTACATCATAATTTTCAATGTCAGCGAAGCATAAAGATTGCCAGAGTTATAGAACATGATGGAGAGAGGCATATTAGCTACCCAAAATCGGCAAGTAGATAAAAGACTGCACTGTAAAAAATGTGTTTAGATGATAGACACTTTCCTAAGCACATTCTTGTCACACTTTTTTTGATGCATTGAAATTCTAAACACATTGAATTTCATTACGTGTAACGGAAAGTGTTTAGAGCCTAAACACTTACATGTTTAGACTTTAAACACTTTACAAAACAGATTATGATACATGTTTACAAATTAAACACTTGGATGTTTTCATTGTCTTCCTGCAAGAAAACTGAAAATATAACAATTGTTTACATTTTAAATTTTATTCAATGAACATTCAAACATTGATTTATTATAAAGAATTTTAAATTAAATATACATATATGTTTAAATATATATTTTTACACGCTGGTTTTAATTTTAATCAGCTTAGCAAGTAGTTATTCCTCATGTCTGTATCAAGTTTAACTTCCAGCAATTATTTCACTGAGCAATAATTTGTTTTCATCCGTGACCGTCAGTAAGCAATCCACTTCCATACTTTAAGAATGTTTTCGGGATGCTCAAAACTATAACGAGCAGCAGACTTCACAAAATACAGTTTCCTCTAGAAAGTAAGAAGTGCTGAAAAATGTAAGAACTATGGCATGTCATTGTGGACTTGGAGAAGGCAGCAGTTCCTCTGATACGTGTATTTTTGCTTTTAAGTTGCATGTGGACCATATCCTGTAAGAAAGAAATTCAAATTTTATTAAAATATGCCCCGCGCTGGCTGGAGTTGTATGAAATTTTTCACGTTCGATAGCTATTATTTTGCTATTTTTATTGAACCTCACTTAACCACTATATAGTACTGATACCGATATAGAGACTATTTATGACATTCTATAAATTGTACTCCTTTCTAGATTTCAGGAATGCAAAATATAACCGAAGGGAATCTTGATCTACAACTTCATGTACATGTGTAACTGTATATCTGTTTACGTAACCCATCGTGGTCAATTTATGTAAAATAAAAATAATAGTTAACATACCTTTTATCGTAGTAATGTTGCATTTTAAATGCATTTCACAATCTCTTCATGATTGTCACTTTGATTAGCATTCACTTCCTTTAATCCATCTTCTTTAGCTTACATTGGAATTTTCTTTGTTTCGATAACCGCTCTATTTATCATTCGAATTTATATGCAAGATAACTCTGCACTTCACAGAAAAGTGTTCAATTTCTAAACACTTATATCTAAACATGTGTTAAATCTAACATCATTTAGATATAACACACGTTTAGACCTAAGTGTTTAGCCGTTAAACACAATCTTATACATGTTTAGGTCAAAACACGTAACGGAAGTGTTTATTTTCTAAGCGCATTTTTTACTGTGTGTGTGATTTATTTCAGCATTACAGGTTTTTAATCCTCTCCAAATAAATGAAAATAAGCTGAAGCATATTTTACAGTATATAAACTAGGCTGATCAAAAGTAAACTTTTAGCATATACACTGAACTAAAATTCTAAGTGTTCACAACGGTTATAGTAGCCTAGTGATTGAGCGTTCGCTTCGTGATCGGGAGGCCTGGGTTTGACATTCCTTATAAAAATCCCATATGTGTTCGATGGGCTTCAGATCCGGGGATTTGGCAGTGAATCATCCCAAATATGCCTTTGCAATATCCTTAGGCGTTTAACACGTAAGTGCACCGCTTGAAGGATGATTCAGACTGTTTGAGATGATATTAGACTACCAACAGCACCGATTTCTATCATTTTCATACGATTGAAATTGTTTGTTTTCATGTTTCTTGAATTGTTTCAGGACAATTTAACCCTCTTTTAACCTGATGTAAAGCAAAACTTTGGCCTCAGACAAAGATTCAGATTACTTTCGGTTTGATTAAATTTTGTCCAAAGCTTTCAAATTGTGATAAATTGGCGATGAAAATGGCGTACAACCTATAGAAAGTGTGTTTAAATGGGTTTTGATTCTGGTTTATAATTTTTAAAAAGTAATATCAAGGAATACAAAATTTAAGCTAAAAGTGAGTAAAACTTGGTGCAAGGATGATGCAGATATCAACATTCCAACGACTCTCCCTTCTTTCTGAATGGTCATTTTGCCAGTGTTTTTATTATTGTGTGTGTGTGTGTGTGAAATCAGTTTTTAAAATTTGATAATAATAGCAGAAAGATGCTAATTACTCAAAATTGGTTTTCATCGGTTATATCCGACTTTCATTCACCGATTGTTGAGAAGACTTATTTATTGTAATAATCTGAAAATATCACACAATTCTGTAATATAGTATTTAAACAAATGCATTTATTAGAGTGAACACTAAGAAGTTTTGTTAAGTGTAAATTGTTATCTAAAGTGACAATGTGTTAGGACATCGATATCGCTAACAGAATGGCTTTTTTTAAACTTTTTTCCCAACAAATTTGTGTTATATAAAATAAAACATTTGCAAATGCAAATATTTACTGTTGGATAAACCATGTTTTGCACTCGCAATAAATTGTTGTCCTTGCTGAGAATACTAAAAATTTGAAAACATAGAATGAGATTAAACTATGGTTAAAACATCTTATAAATTAATTTCAACTACATTTGTTGCTTCGTATGCTACAAATCCACTTTCATAACCTTAGATTTTTAACGGCAAAGTATTGATTTAATTATCTCATTTAATTTAATTGAAAATTGTTTTGATTGAAAATTGAGAGTTTATTAAAATCTTTCTTTGATCTAACTTGGTTTAAAAGTGTAACTTATGTATCACTTTATGCGTACAATATTTCAGGAATATTTGAACATATTTGATATGTTTTCTACACGGTATACCCTGCATCGTCAGGCCTACCAGCACCCAGCTAAAGAGCTGTTCAAACAATGTAAGAAATTTTAAGCATATCTTACAAGAAAAGGAGCATCCATATCGCTTAAAGAATTAAATCCAATCAAAAATATTATTAACGATGTAATAACGCATAATGAATAATATATGAATAAATTTAGATGAAACTGGAAGTGTACTTAAAGAAGTACATAACGCAGTTTGTCCATATATATTCTGTATTTGTTTAGAATATCAAACATTTTATGTACTTCTACATATATTTCTCTATTTGCTGGTCATGCAAAGTATAAAGTTAGCGTAAATAAGCGTTTTTGCTTATCATTGTCATTTACAATCAGTGTATAACAATATTCTAGAACTGTTTTAATTATCTCTAATTTAAGTTTTAAATATGTTGAATTCTTCATGAAAATGCATGTAAATTAAACAATTTTGCACAGATTCTTATTCATATTTTTTCAGCCTCAGAAAGTAAATAATGAAGCCGAAAAGAAACCTCTCCTTTCATGTGATTTATGCCATTATGTGATTTAACCCATTAGATTTAAATTTATAAGTCGAGTTGTTTTAATTTTTAAAATTATTTTCTATAGTATTCTAATTTGTCTTATAACAGGATTTCAGACGCCTTTTACAAAGCTGACAATTATCTTACATTTCCACCAAACACGCCTAAGGAAAAGGGGTAATTAATTAAGTAATTGTTTTCGAAAGCAATGTCCTTTCTGAAATTGATACATTTTTACTATAGTTTTATATCAAGTCTGAAAGTATAGTAATAGAATTATTTCTTTAGAGGAAAGACTTTATCGGAGTCAGTCGATGACATGGATGCGTACCTATGGGTGACGGATGACGTTTTTCATACGATAAGGACGCTACCGGAAGATAGTGAAAATATCAAACAGGCTAAAAAAATTCTAGATAGAATACTGAGTCGGGATTTCTACAAAATAATTGGAGAGAAAAAGGTTCAATTAAAGGATGAAATCCAAAAGGTATGTTTAAAAGAGAATTCTAAATACTCGTATGGCAAAAAGGGAAATAAGGTGCATTATAAAAGAATTATAATGAAAACTCTTATCTAATAAATGTAATACCCCAGCCTTCAGCGAAGAGGATGGATGATAAATATTTGGTTTACATATTAGGGAATACAGTAAACTCCTCTAATTGGAACACTGGTTTCAAAGAAATAAGCCGAATTAAAGAACAATTTAGAACAGACAACATGTCCAAACAATTGAATAATCGCACTGATATTTAGAAAATGGCATTGCGAGATTTCAGATTAGACAATATATACTGTTTATGATCTATCATTTTAAAAAAAATCTAGAATGGTAAAAAAGGACGGATTTTTTAAAATTTATATTTCCAAGAACTCCTAGACATTGTCATTTATATTGTTATAACAAACTCTTACATACGACTTGAAATTCTGTTGGAATATTGATTTTAAAGAGATTATTACGGTACATGTAATAATCCAGCTCCCACCCATCCATCTTCGCTAGCCAAGGGTGTCTGATACGCTACTCGAGGAGAGTAGCGTATCATTAAACCCTTGGCTAGCGAAGATGCCACCCATCTAAAAGATTTCAAATACAATGGAAATTTATACAGTACATGTACATTTAAAAGACTGAAAATTGATTTTAAAAAGTCTTTGATTGATATAATTCATGCAATATGTTTAACTGTTTGATTGGCCGAAATTTACACTTTTAGTCTCCACATTATGATACATTTATTTAAACTTTTGAGCTCAATTATATGATTCAGTTATCAATGAATTGAAATAGTATTGCTTCTTTTTTTAAGGGTATTTGGTTTCATCTTATTTTGTCTACTATATCAAAGGAGTTCGCGTACCTATCAATTTTGCTGAAATTTTCGATAAATAAAAAAGATACGTAATACCTATAATAATAACACAAGGAGTGCAGCCGTTGTCACGCCATGACGTGACGTCACGGGCGGTATTACCCAAAAGGAACAAAAAAAAACAATCATACACAATTAACTAGAGATAACGATATTACGTTTAGATACGAGTACAAGTACGTTTTAAATTTTCTTGAATGTCTACTAACTTGTCTCTGGTTTCTTTTCGCATATGACCTGATCAATCATCTAGATTAGCATTTCAGGCAGTTTTGTTCCTTTTTGGGTAAATGTACATCAACTATGGCGTCGGAATTTGAGCGAAGTTGTGGAGAAATGTCACCGCTCCTGCTGTAAAACATGCGTTTGAAATCATATGCATTAAGAGCCATAAAGAATGGTCCTTTCCAAAAAAGATTCGTTTGTGTTTTATGATTTTCGATTGAAGATTAATTGTGCGACAGCCTTGATATGAAGCGAGGGGTTCCCAGGTGACCTAAAATGCGTTGCACTCCTTTGTGTTATTATTATACGTATTACGTATTTTTTTATTTAATGAAAATTTCGGTATAATTGATAGGTACGCGAACTCCTGTGACTATATTATAATGCACTCAAAAGCAGAAATACAATAATAATCATGATAATGTCTGTTTCTTTTAGGATAAGAATTTCATACCAGAAGTAAAACTATGGATGGAAGGGAAAATAAAAAATAATTTAGATCCAACTGAAGAGGAGCTCGAGTTATTTGAAATCCAGGTAATAAATTGTGTATGTAATTTAGTTTAAACGATTTTGAAAATTCAATCAATATTTTATTCCTTTAAAGGAGAAAAATCTGGATGAAGAATAATTTTCTTTAATTGCCTCTCTTCAAGCAGTAAATAGTTGCTCTTCCAAAGAGTTAATCCAAAACTATCATATTGAATTGAAAATCTGTAAAGCTTAAGTATTAATTCTTTCAACTTTCATTATATATCAGGATTTAACTTTTAACTACGGAAATAAAGACAAAAATCCAATGGATAAGGTGTACTTTTTCCACTGGACAAAGGGGGCTGTGAAAGTCAAAGAAAATGAAGTAAGTTTAATTTCATAAAATATTAGATAACAAACTTATTGAACAATTTTACAGAAAAAAATTCTCATATGTTTATGTGAAATAAATTTCATGGAAAGAGTTTTTGAAAACCCATTCAAGTGCTTTGTTGTTATTTTATTTACATTGGGGTTTAGAGCTTAATTTTTAATAAGGTCATCATGTCATAAATTACCGTGCAACTTTAAAACTATGTTTGTACAAGGATAAACTTGCTTTTAATTGACTTTTTACATATCATAACACATAACCCTGGGGGAGGCAGGGATCGTTATGGATAAAAATTTTCTTACTAAGGTATTTCCACTGATGATTGCATGTCATAAATTCAGGTACCTGTAAAGTGTGAAACTTTCACAAAAGAAACGAAATTTACAAAAACTATCAAAATGCTTTTCAAATCAAGGTACATGTATATAATTATATATGTGTAACTGCATGAGGACTTTTTCTACTTCAAATAAAATATGTATAGTTCAAGCACTTGTTAATATAAAATTTAAAAGGGCATGGACACAGTTTCCACTGAATTTTTAACACCAATGTTTACTAATGTTTACTATTCCTACCCTAGGCCTCATCTAATGATTAGCAAAAACTTGAACATCATTTGTTGATTAACAAACGAGATACAGAACTTAAAGTTCTTCATAATGTAAATAAGGCTCGTGCCTTGTATTTGTTTACATATAGAAAATATCATATTTATGCCAAAATGAAAGTCAGCAAATCAAAAGAAACTGTTGAATCGCATCTAAATTAACTTTTTTATTGAAATTATCTACTTTGAACGAACATATGTTAGTATATTAACCCATGTAAACAAAAACATGACACAGACCTTGTTTACATAACAAAGGCTTGTAGCTATAAATCTGTCTTGTATCTCGACATCTGACGTTCAAATTTTTGATTATTATTAGAAAGACCCTAATTAGATATTTGTAAAAGTGGAAAAATAAAATTTGAAAATTTAATTGAAACTCTGTCTATGCTCCTTTAAATACCGATATATTATGCTCCCTTCTCTCATGATGTATTTACATGTATTAACTGCTACCAGCTGCAAATATGCACAGGCATACTACATGTATGCATGTATAATTTTAATATGTGCAGTATTTTCTAATTTTTATGTCTTACTCTTAATTTCAGCCCTTATTTACAACATATCTATCAAAATTGATGTTGTACATGTAAAGGCTCGTTTATGTACGGGTCAAAATAAAGTTAATGTACTGTTGTATTGCGAATGTCTTTCAACATAGGATAAACAAGGGCTATTTTGCAAAGATATATTATATAGCCATTGAAATTTTGGGGTTACCTTTTCTGTTGGTTAAGCCCCACCCCCCAATTTCAATTAACCTCCTATTTAAATTTGCTTCCGATGCCTTATGAGCTTTAATCGAAACAATTGCCAGTGTTAACATGTGCTTGAACTATATGAATTTTATGTGAAGTAAAGATAGAACATATACAGTTACACTTTATATATAACTATATGTACATGTATATACCTTGATTTGAAAAAACTTTCTGAAAGTTTTGTTTTATTTTGGCGGGTTTCGTTTTGATTTCGTTTCGTTTCGGTAAATTTCGTTTCGTTTCGATAGATTTCGTTTCGTTTCAGTTCGTTTCGTTTCTATTTAGTTTCGCACTTTACAGGTACCCATTTATATCAAGGAATCTTGAGGTTAAGCAGATTTAGAATTGATCAAATATTGGCTCCGGGCTAAAGGTAGTGCCGCAATATAGAAGTATAAGTAAAATTTGTCAAAATCTTCTCAAAAACAGCCACGAGCCTCATTTGGTGAGCTTATCATATAAGTTACAATTTGCTGTTTTTGTCCGCCGCCACTTTTTTTCTCGGCTATAGCATTAAGAGTAGTATGATAACAATTACATAAACAAAGTCTTAATCAAACTGGAAAACTTAAAGCACGGGAATGCAAAACAAATCTTGGTCAAAAGTGCTTGGAAAACATGTGATATTTGAGTGATTGTCAAGGCCCAAGGTCTATTGATATATTTGATCATGATATATTTATTGATTTGACGACATTTGGTTTATACATGAAGCAAGGATTTTTCATTAAAAAGTCACGTCATTGAACTTCCCTGAATTGGTTCTTCTGTTTTTAAGTTTTTGCGATTGCTTATATATCAATATTTTATTTATAATTTTTTTTTAATCAAAACAAAGTTTAAGAATTCATGTTAAGGTACCTGCTGTAGAATCAGCTTACAAATATTGTCAACACATTATGCTTAACAGAAAAAAAATAGTTTACAAGGCTTTTGAATAAACGACCTTTTTTTAATTTTATATAAAAAGTATCGATTTTAAGAACAATCTTGAGAGATTGCTTTTTTCCTTTACATAGGTTTCTTTGATGATGCCGTCAACTTTTGAACAGATTTATCTACAACTTGTCTGGAAAGGCTCAAGAGGTCAACATCCCGAGCTAAAAATGAAAATCCTCAAAACTTTTGAGGGTATAAAAGGTAATGACATATCATCAACAATTTTTACCTTTGAATTGACAACTGTTTTCATACCACATTCATATAAATCAGCAAAGATGATGATCCTGATCAAAAACAAACGCGAAGTTGTAAAATAAGTCTATATATTCAAAAGAAATTTTATCTGATGACCATGCACATTAAAATATAACCTAAACATCAAAGGTCCATTCTAAGGAAAACATTATTCGTTATTGTTTTTTTATGATTGCAATATAGTATAATTAAAAAATGCCGCTATAAATCATCTTTAACCATTTGTTTACACATATCTTCTTGTAGAATATCCAGAAGAGAATCCCTTTATTGAGCTGATCGACACAAAAGAATCTGGATAAGACATCAGAAATCAGATTATTTCTACAATAAACAAGCTCACACTTAATGAATTTAAGTCATTGTCACTTACTTCTTTATTGATATTCATTTTATATAATTTAATAATATTAATGTCCCCTAGTTTGTATAACCTTGACAAGGTGACTGGGCACGTTTCTTTTTCCTCAGGATAGACGGAATAAAATTACCTGTATTAGAATGAATAATGTTATTTATTTCGTAAATAACTTATGATATAGAAAACAAGGGATTCATACACTCATCATATAGTAATACTACATGTGGTGCTGAACACTATCATGACCCCCTATATTACTACATATGAAATAAATACTTGTATATACACAAAACGACAGATAGGGGCATTTAAATGACTTAAAAGATTATGCAACATCACGTTCATTGTGAGAAGAAATGTAATATTTATTAGAATTTTTAAAAGTATTCCTTGTACCACCAATAATTAAAATTTGTATTATTCTTCAATTACGTGATAAGCAAAGAAAAGGAGAGATACAGGGCAAATTCTAGAAATACACATTTCAAAGAAGATGTACGTAGCCATTTGTACTATTTACATTAAAAATTAATTTGTTAACTGCAAAATATTTTCTTTGGCCATACACGTTAGCATTTATTTGTAACTTAAATAACAAGTTAACATCAATAAAACTGGATTTGCCTGGAAATAATTCTCCATTGTATCTCATTTACAAACTATAAACGTACAAATAATTGATTGATATCTATGGAATAATGTATTTAATTTTGCACACTTTTCCAGGTAAAGACTTGATATTCCTTGTTTTGTCTTTGATAAGCAAAACTATCAACCTGTAAAAAAAACTATTGAGTATAAAAAGGTATTACATATAAAAAAAAAACCACATCACTTTAAGTCTACATTTTCTCTTCTCTGGTTCGGTTAATATGTACCAAAGGCAAAACTGCAATCTCTGTCATTTTGACATGTTGATAAGCCAAGCAAGTTTACTTGCATGTTCCCTATATTGTATACAACGAAGGTATTTACACAAATCAAAAGACCATTTGCAACCCTGATAACCTGAATAAAGAAGTTCGATGTAGAACTTAGATATATGGATATATGGAAGGGATATCATCAACTCCTTGAGAAGACTTTGTGCAAATCATTCGAAAATTAATCTTTTAAAATCTATGTAAAAATTTCTCTAAATTTATTTTAAAATAATAAAGTAATATTTTTGAGTTTTGCGATTTTTATCATTGGGAAATATGATATTGGAATGGATGTACGTAGCCTTTTTTCTGACAGTTCTCTTCAACGAAGGTATGTATTTTGAAAGTTGGAAGCAGTTCTAATTGCTATACAATTTTTAATTTTCTCCAGTTTTAACTTATATTTACTTGTTTGTTTAAATCTTACGAAATTATGTTTATTTTCATTTCATGGTCTTGATCAGTTTTAACTTATATTTTCTTGTTTGTTTACACTTTAAGAAATTATGTTTATTTTCATTTCATGGTCTGTTGATCTTATATTATTGTGTTTTGCATGAATTACTTTTACAAAATAATATCAAAGTATTAATATCAAATATTTATGAACTGTCTATTGAGATTAATACATAACCTTTCTTATGAATGTTTTTTCCCTCTTTGTAAAGTTTGCAAGCATGAAAGTCATGTAACTTCAGCAATTCAATTACATATGATTATGCATGAATTATTTCTATAAACTCGAAAAATATGTTTTAATTATATAGCTATCCAATATTTTACTTAAGCATTTTTCATTAAAAACCACTTTAAAAACCCACAAAGTGGAATATTGTCCTGCTGCAAGAATTCAAAGAAAAAATCAACAATAAAATTAATGTCAATAACATATTGGGATGAGATAAATATATGAATTAGAATGTATTAAAAGCCACGATCAAGAATGATGGATTGCAAAGTAATTCATTATTAAAATGGCTATGTCGTTAAAGAAACAAAAGAGGATGCTTAATTTCTACAGGTAAATGTTTATCATCCAATCTTGACGACCTACAAAAAGAGTACGGGGAATGGCGTCTACAGAAATCGCCCGGGTATCCTACCTCCATAGGCATATACAAATACAACGACCAAGTGGAACGGTTTACATACTCTGGATTTAAAAAAGAATACGTATGTGTCTATTATCATCACCTTTATAGTGTAGTGTATGTGTATAGTTGTAGAGATAAAATTAAGGTCTTGCATTTTGCAAATGTTTTAGTTTATAAAAATGTTAAAGTCAAATAAATTTCATTTAAAATTGTGTTTCTTTACACAACGCATGGATCTTTTTTCTTTTTTTCAGGAAAGATACCAGAGCCTTCACAATCGTTTGAAGTCGATAACATACAACCAACTTTCACCGAAAGAAAAGACTGATTATGATATATTCAACGACACATTGTCGACGCTTATCAGAGGATACAGATGGAAAGAGTATGCAAAATCTCGAACATGTAGAACTAAGTTTCTTTTTTTCTGTTAAGAAAGTTCTACTCACCAATTCTGCTTCACAACTGATTTCTTTTTTAAAAATATAATGACAAACGGACTTCGCAGTTATAAGTAGGCTAGTGGTCTGGTTAATTGCTACGTTCCAGGCGTTCTGTGTTCGATTCTCGCTCCCGGTACCTTGTCAAAAAAAATGAATATCTGTTTCCTTTCCAAGTGATCAGCATTATAAGTAAAGACAACAGTCTTTCGAATTAATTAATATTGGTCCTATCTTGCGTTAGGCTATAACAAATTTGAATGGTTATGTCGATAAGTTCCATGCATTAGTAACAAGTTGTTCTATTTGGAAAAGGACGGTTATAACACTTCATGTACATAAGTGAAACAGACATAAATTAAATCAACATGCAATTAATGTAACAATTATAAGCATTTTACAGAGAGACTTTTTCTTGATTTCCTACTCTGTAAATTTTTTTTATAAAAGCGTGACAAATCTGCAACTTCCCTGAATGTTGAACATATAAAGTAAAAAAAAGATAAATATGAAAAAAAATATTGATACTAAGCATTTTTCTGCCAGTTGATTTCATATAAAAAAAACACATTTCTCACTATGGAAATAAAAAAAAAACTTTGGTCTACGGAGGATGTTCCATGAACTCAAAATGTTATATAGAAATTACTTGATTTAGCAATCAAATAATTTGGTCATCATCTGTTACCTCACTAAACGACAAAGACATTGTTTTTTAAACAATATATTTTCAAGTTTCAGAAAAATGTACTCTTGGTCAATATAAGTAATTATGAAATTAAGATTTAGTGCAAAATGTGCAAGATGCAACAGTTGTTCTTTTCTCTCAATTCATAAGAAGCAAAGGAATTAAAGAGATTTCGTTAACTTTTGAAATTGTTTGCCTCATCTTCAATCAATATTACCATATCATAAAACACTTTTACTAAATATTTGACTGCTAGACATCATTCATAATATTAGGATCTCGAGAAATAGTAAGCTAAAATGTTTTTTTTTTAAACTACACAGTCAAGAGGGTTATAATGGAACAGGAACATATGGTAAGAAATACAAGTCGTCAAAGTCACTCAAAAAATCTTTTCACCCTTGGAATCAACATGGTGGCTCAATCAGTAGAGCGCTCTCTCCGTGATCGGAAGGGCGTGAGTTCGAATCTGGACCGATACTGAACTTAGTCGGTTAAAAAAAACGGTACAGCAACTCTAGCTATGCCATACGCTCGACACTTTGAAGTGAAAGTTACGGGTACTTCGGATGAGACCTTGTAACTGCAGACGCTAAAACGATAAAGATCCCTCATTCATCAACGGTCATGAGTGCCGACTAAAAGTCAAAATTTGAAGCTTTTCATTGTTACGTGTATATGTTAACGTCTCTATTTGAGTGAAAAATTCTTAAATGGGGCGCAAAACAACATCAATCAATCAGTCATTTAATTCTTTGAAAAAAGGGGAAAAAAATTAATGGAATTTTAAAAATTAATTTTTGATTTATTTAAAATTTATTAAAAATTCATGACAATTAATTTAAATATTCGTTTGAAGCTACAATGACCTCAATCCGATTAATTTCCTGGAAGGACCACAGATTGACCCATCTTACCTTCCGAGCGTTACACCATTCGACACAGTGGGCGACTATGAAAACTACGTCAGGCGCTTAGAGCTGTTTCCAATTCAAGTAAGATAGACTTGTTACAGATCGGTACTTCTTCCTCAAAAATTGTATTAAGGGACTCCGACCCTCAGCCAGGAAGGACAACTCTTTAATTTATAATTTAATTCAAAAAGTCTTAAAATGAAGCTTGAAAATTAAATATTTTCATGCAACAATTTTCATTATATGCCTCTCAATGTGCTTCAAGGTTCTTTGAACTTCTCAGAAAGGTCTAATTAAAAGTAGAAATTTTTATCCCGAAAAAGCATTTTTAGATACCAATGTTTATTAGCATGATATGAAATTAGAAGTGATTTATGGAGCTTTGCAAAGAACCTTGAAGCACGTTGAGAGGCATATAATGAAAATTGTTGCATGAAAATATTTAACTTTCAAGCTTCATTTAAAGACTTTTTGAATTCAATTATAAATTAAAGAGTTGTCCTTCCTGGCTGAGGGTCGGAGTCCCTTAAGAATTTAAATTCCATCAATGTTTACAAAATGAGCATCGTTCTTACATGTATTAAATAGAATATATGATAATTCTTGCAAAAATGCGTTATGCTTATCAACATCCATATTCTTTTTTTAATGATTTATGATTTTTGTTATGCAAAGGAAAGTAAATCATTGTTTCTTGTTATTCTACTTTTTTTCATACATAACCTGCTGAAGCTCTTCTTTTAGATGGAAGAAATGATAAAGTTATTTGATAAGGCTGTAGAGAAAGGTCACACGTACCACAATGTTTCTGTGGTAGGTATCCGATACATTAAAATTTATGTATACTGTAACTGAAAAGTATGTGTTTGCAATTGATGTGCCTGCAATCAGATTTAAAATGTTTAAATAGAAATTTATTTAAGATTCATTTGTTTCACGAGAATATTTGACAAAAAATAACAAGGATTAAGATATGGGTTGTTTGGGGCATATTTCTAACAAAAAAGGGAGACACATTTCGTACAATTCTTGATGTTGAAGTATAGATTTGATTGTTTCATTTGTTTTTCATTTTCATTTCAGGACAAAGTTCCAGATCAAATAGATGAGATGCTTAGTAACGGAAATGATACAAACTTTCCCTATTACAAACCATTTCAGGAAAAATTGACAAAGTTGACAACTATTGTAGAGTCTAAAAAGTAGGTTTTCCTACACAAATAGAGACCAAGCCGTTGTATTACTTTAACAATGGCTAAGTTTCTTTTTATTAATTATTATCAAATCAGATTTGAATTTGGGGGAAAATTGTACAGTATTTATATTACCGTCCTTTGGATATTTTTTCTATCTACAATGATATCCGACAATTATTGAAAAGAATTATTTAAAAAAAAATACTTTATGTATTAAATATATTGGATAATACTCGTACATCTAGATTTTTTTCCATACCTATGCAAGATCTTAAATAGTTGGTAGATAACAAGATTTCAAACAATGACTTTGTTTACCTATAAAAACTAATCTGAATGCCTTTAATAATATCTAGTATATTATTTATTTTTAATTAACTAGTGTTTGAGCAAAATGCTGATATTTCACAAGTTTATGATATCAAGCATATACTTATTTGAAAATATGTATGTTCTTAAAAACAGAACTCTCTCTACACTGCACACTAAAGAGTTCTTTTACATCTACTTAATCCATTCCACAGCTGAAATTAAGGAGATACTTTACAATTCGATTCTTAGCACAAGAAGTTAGGCATGTGTATATACCAAAAATAAAATTAATCTATCCAGTTAAAATAAAAATCAACCAAACATTACAGATCAGATATGAGAGGAAGAGCTAAGTCAGCTATTCGAAAAATCATACAAAAATACAAAGACTTAAAGACTTATTTTGAAACAGTAAGTGAAAAAAGGATATATTTTTCATTCTAATATCAAATTTCGGTAAATTTGAAACCAATTTTTTTATTCCAACTGTAAAAGTTAATAAGGATTAAATTGACATAAAGGCATTTAAAACACTTTAAGGTGTATTTCAACCACGTAAGAAGTGGTTATGGTGTAAGTAGCTGGGACAATGGAGGTGAGTTCTACAAAGAATGCCTTCGCTGGCACCTCTCTCTGGATCATACACCGGAAAAAGTCCATCACATGGGTTTACAGGAAGTGGAGAGAATTTCGGCGTCAATGAAAAAGGTAAAAAATTTTCATTAACAGATTAACAGAAATCAAAACAAAACACAATGACATTGATTACTTTATTTATTTATTTTTTTTTTTTGTAGATTATGATGAAATTAAATCATAAGGGATCTGTGAAGGAGTTTTTCGACAAGATCAAGGAGGATAGAAGTAATTATCTAAATACTGGAGTAAGATCATTTTCTTTTTTTTTTTTTCTTCCAATTTTTAATATTTTTGAAAAGTTAAACTTCAGTTTACCTTTCAATTCACAAACAGGAAGAAATCATACAGTGGTACAAGAATGCAATTGAACATGACATCAAACCAAAGTTGCCAAACTTATTTAAAGATCTACCCAATCTGCCAATAGAGTAAGCAGTTTTAAATCTACAGGTATATTTATTACAAATTAAACAGTTTGCAAAAGTGATTATCAAGTAAAAAGGGCTATAAAGTGAGAATATGAGAATCTGCTTTTAACGCAAAAGTTTAATTTGATAATATGTCATTGAATGCATTTACACTGAAGGTACATGTAACTGTGCTATTTGTCATTATACTACGATTCATTTCAATAGTGTACAGCCTAACCCAATAGATGGAATCGATGGTCAGTATTTAGCCGGACCCCCCGATGGTTCACGCCCTGGAGTGTTCCAAGTCAATGTTTTTCATCCCAATAAATCGTATGTTTGAGTTTTTGGGGCTATTTATTGAAAGAGAAGGGTGAGAGCAAACCTCATCCCACTTCTGATGTTTTGGAGGTCCGTGTTTGCTCAACTCTTGTTTTGTATTGTTTTGTGGACTTTTGATCTTGAATACTATTCGTTATCTCCACGTGTTTCGTGTTAACGAAAATATACAGTTTCATAATTACCAGTAGAAAGATTGGAAATAGAAATAGTGTCTACTGTATTCTTTGCATTATACCCTTTCAGTGTTAAAATTGACTTTATGGCTCTTCTTCTTCATGAGACTATTCCTGGTCATCACTTACAGGTAAGCAAGGATTTTTCGTTGCTAAGTATTTTTTTTTTCAATTAAAGGACAACAAGTATTTCTGAATCAATGCTAAATATGTATGTATATCTCCACTAAAGTCAAGTTATATATCTTGTAAATTAAAATAATTGAATAGAAATAATCACATATTATGGATTGTTATTTCTCAGTTGTTAACTTTATTTGCAGACCTTTATACTTTTCAATGTAATCACCGACTATTGTTTTGAAGAGCCAAAAAAACCCTGATTTATCCATTTCTGAAACGAAAATAACACATTTATGATAATACATTCACTATTCATTGTTAAATCCATTTCGTACAGAAATTAACTGTCCGTTTTCCTTACAGATCAGTGTTGCATCTACTGTCAAAATCCCTAGTTATAGAAAACAAATGAGTGGATATCTCTACACAGTTCCATTTGAAGCCCCGTTTTACACAGCATATGTAGAGGTAAATGTGTGTGATATAAACGTGTATTCATGAATATATGATGTTCCAACTTTAATATTAGTGTTCTCTTAAATGCTCATATCTTTTTTTTATTTTACAATGAAAGTTGACAAATGTGATGTTGTTGTTTTTTTTTTAAAGCATGATCTTTGTAAATCTAAAATCTATATTTTTATTTTACATTTAATTACAAATTCGGTCGATTTAAGGAATTTCAGCAATTTATTATCTTGACGAAGGCTGTTTGCAGGTTTATTATGTTTGATCTTTGAATCGATTTCTCGGTTATTTGCGACTCTTAATCATAAATTTTAAAAATAATAAAATTTATTCTGCATATATGAAAAAAAATTAGTTTGAAAAAAAAATATGTTGCAATGATCTTGACTTAAGTATTATCAAACTTAATATGATATTAACGAAATTCTGGAAATTTTGTAAATTCTAATTTTTCTACTTAGGACGTAACCATTGAAATGATGTAAGCGAAATCCATAAACCTTTAATTTTTTTATGTTTAATTATATTCCAGGGTTGGGCATTGTATGCAGAATCTTTGGGTGAAGAACTGAATCTTTACAAAACTGATAATGATCTGTAAGTAAAGGTTTTGTCAATATCAAGTAAAGTATTCTCATGTAAGTTTAGGACGTACCATTTTATGCAATAATTTCTTATATTTTTTACATAACAAAAATGAACCATTGACATTATTTCAATTATGTTTTTTTGTAGTATGGGAAGATATGGATCTGAAATATTTAGAGCATGTCGTCTTGTTGTTGATACAGGATTGCATTACATGAAGTTTGTATAATTCTTTAAATAAATATATGCAAAGGGTGAAGTTTGGAATGAAAACGTATTACATGTACTATGCCAATAGACATAAGTGTCAAAGAGAACACCGGGCAATCATGAAATCTTTTGAATTTCATTAAACATATTTAATTCTTGGTATAAATTACTTGTGCATGTATAATCTTTGAAATACTTAAAATTTCCTATGTATAGAAAATTCGGTTGAGGTGTGAATGTACATGTGCAAATGAAAGACGTGACAATTATATTACTAAGTGAACTTTTAGATTTAGTAAAACACCTCCTTATTTTGAGATTCTTGTGCTCATTATACACTAAAATATTGATAAAAGATCATAATCTAACTCACTAGGTCTAGTTTATCAATCAACAAACGCATCTATTCACAAATCTCAATCAAATCTTCATTAAACTATTATGACTCTAAATTTAACTAAACTCAATATATGGAATACATGACTTCCAGTTCTACGATGAGCAACTTCAATGGCACCACTTATGAAATACTTTAATATTGATTAATAAGGAATACATTTCATTTGTATGTAATGCTCAAAATATCTATATCACAGACTGTAAAGATCATGTAGATGTAAAGTTTTAAATAATTAACAGTGTGATATATTCGATAATGTATACTGTAGGGTAGCCCAAACGTTTTTTAGGTTAAGAAACAAATTGAATGCACCATAACTGTTTTCTCTTGTGTTTTTTCAGTTGGACAAGACAGCGTGCTATAGACTATATGCTTAATTACACAGCGTACAGTGAAAAATCTATCACGACGGAAGTGGACAGATATCTTACCTGGCCGGGTCAGGCATGCGCATATAAAATTGGCGAACTTAAAATAAGGGAACTACGTACAAGGGCCGAAAATGCATTAGGTAATTGCCTTCCCATTTTTTTTTATTTAAAACAAATTTCTTTAAAGGTGCATTGGCACAGATTTGAAGTTGATATTTCTGTATAATATCACGACTTATATATTGTGATAGCATTTCACAAGAAAATATAATATAAATCTTATTTCTTTTCAAAGTTATTGAAACTTCGAATTCTAGTCGGGTTTGATTGTCACGTCCTTGCATTTTCACAAATTATAATTTTACTCTTAATACTTAAGGTATACCTTTACTCAGATGGCTAAAGATTCCACTGATAAGAACGAAAAACCAACTATTGCACATCGTACACCTATAATTCTTGTGTTAAATTTCAATTTCAAAATAACTAGGTCAATGACCTACTTTTCATGCTAGTGGCCCCTGTGTATTTCTCGGGAAATACCTCAATTTTTCTCACTATCTCCAATTTTTCTTCACTCACAAAATATTACAAGCATCAAAACTCTTTAAATAGTGAAATATTATAGCAATGGAACAGTGTTGCTTCATACAGAGAAACGATTCGAGTTTGGGCCATCAACTTGATAATTAATACAGTCCGAATTTCCTCTGTCAAATTTATATTTTGTCCCCATTTTTAATCGAATATTTAAAAAATCTGACTGATAAGAACTCTACATTATTTATAGTCTCATATTACCTTTGTAGCCGTTATTCTCATGGATTAACATTATATGGGGTCAATGATCAAATTATTGAGATATGTTGCCTGAAATGGTTTTTGTTCATATTTTTGGATTTCTTTATTTGATAGCATTCAATTATTTGAAATAATTTTTGAGCTTTAAGACATATAAAATTTGCAAAATGATGTCTAAAAATACATGTACCCTTTACATTGGGATTAATATTGCAAGAAAAAAAAAATTTTGACAAGAATGAAAAATTAAGAATTTAGTCCGAATTTCCTCTGCATTACCATACACTGACTTTTGTTCCTGTATATTTTCTTCAAATAATAAAATATGAATTTTTTCAATTGATATTGAGTTAAAACTTCATAATTTTATCCATTTAGAACAATTTTTTGATTTAAAATATACTTTATAAAATTTCCTTTCTGTTTTCTGAAACCTGAGTAAACGTGATCCTTAATAAAAGTGGCAATGTTGTTGTATATTTATGAAAAATATTAAAACTATAATACAGAACATTCACAGTTAAAATGTTCGAAAGGAAAACGCGCACGCAGTATATTGTCAGTCCGGGCTCAGTGGTGTGTTCAGACTCTAACAATTGAACACTCCCGGTGAATCGTAAACATTAACAATAACAGAACTCGTACCCTGTTCACAAAACCAGGTTATGTTTCGTGGGTGTATTCAATTAGTTAAACTCTGTACAGAACACTGGGCACGGACTGACAATATACTGTGTGTATATATTGCTTTCGATCATTTCTACTCTGATTTTTCTGTATTATAGTTTAACATTTTTCATATACACAACAAATTAAGATTGCCACTTTTCCTTAGTATAAAAAATAAAATTACAATTTGTGAAAGTACAAGAATGTTTCAATCAAAGCCGTCCAGAAATTTGAAGTTTCAATAACTTTTAGATGAAAAAAGATATTTATTTTATTTTTGTATAAAATGTTATTGCAATATATGATTTGCAATATCATATATAAAATTTGAAAAAAAATGTTAACTTCAAATTTGTATCTATATACCCTAGAGGCATAAAAGATGTGTAGGGGGTTGAATACTTAAAAGTTTATTTAGAAACAACACCCATTCAATAATATAAGCATAAAAGATTGCAATATCTTTGAAAGTTTTTATAATATGTATTAATTTTGATAACATAATTGAAATATATCTGGTATATCTGGTAGAATCGTTTTGTTTTTACATTTTATCCCATATCACTTAATGCATATTGTCACTGCAGTATTTTATATACTAATTATTTAAGTTTTAATTGTAAAAAATCAATTGTGTTCATAAACTTGAATTCAATACTTGTGATAAATTACTGTTAAAATAAACACATCTTTTACACTTTCTCTTGTTAATCTTTTTTCTGTTGTTAACTGCTTTCAATTAACAGCAAATCATTATATACCCGGTAGTTGTATGTGAAGAACCTCCGAGGATAGAGTATAGGATGGAAGATGAAAAACCTTAATTAACATTTTAGATGTTATTATTTTCATACGTGGGTATATGTATATCTTGATGAAGAAACTAAACCAGTTTTAATTTCATAATGAATTCAAACGGACAGTTTGCTTGTGTGATTTAGTCACTGTCCTTGACATTTGAATATTTTATATTTGATATGATATCGAGGCTGTTTATGTATATAACATCGATGTTGTATATTTGCATGATATAAATAGGCTGTTTATTTCCTTTTAAGGGTCAACATTTGATATCAGGGATTTCCATTCTATTGTTTTGAAAGACGGAGCTCTTCCTCTGAACATCCTGGAAAAAAATGTCGACCAGTGGATTAATGAAGCAAAACAGAAACCTTCAAAAACAACGACTCGGTGCACATCAGCTGGATCTACGAAGTATTCAAACTTAAGACTGTTGATAATTATTTTCACATTCCTCTTGTGTAAATCTAATTATTGACATAAATATACTTAAATTATATTGGTAATAATATCAGTATATTTAAATTATATTGGTAATAATATCAGTAGTATTGTTAAAATAGTTTTATCAAAGTGATATTATGTGTAATTTTTATAAAGACCGATAAACGTTCAAAGTTTCATTGGAATTTGCTCTTCTAGAGCAAAGTAAAATGTGTTATTTTAATTTCTAATTGTTTAGTAAAATATTTTATAACATAAAATTAGATGCTAGATATTCATATCTTTCAACTGTAATAGAAATAATGTTGAGGCTGATTGAGATAGGAATGCTGCATACTGTGAACTACGAATATTTTCAGCTTTTTCTTTGTGATCTGTTTGTATGAAATTTATTCAATATCCAATAAAGATTGCACTATCAACTTGCATACGAATTGCGAGTAAACTAAACTCAACGTAATGTAAAGATAAGAAACAGAGATCATGTTTTAATCATCAATCATATCAATTTGACGCAGAGCAAAATTATCACAGGTAGGATTACTGTAAATCCCTTTTAATTCGCGAGAACTTTATTTCCGCGTAATTACGCGAGACAATGCGTTGGCGAAAATTTCATTCTCGCGTATAAAAGTATTCCATACGACTATATAGAAGAATAACAACTATTCGTGAAAATTATGTCTCGCTTACAAAGAGTCAATGACAATCTCGCGAAAATAAGATGTCGCGAAAATTTAGTGATCTACAGTACGTGCCACGCAGGATTGAGAATTCAAAATATGATTAATTACCCCTACGAATATATCCCATGTCATTACGGGTAAACGGGTAATATGGAGTTTATTCAGAATTTAAAGAAAAAATGCATAACAATTTGCAAGCAAACATTTTATTTTCTAGCTTAAGAGGTCATTGTGTCGACACGTAGAATTTGCAAAATATTGACTTGAAACGTGACTTTTAATATGCTTGAATCATCAACTTATTTGTCAAAAGCTTGCATACTTTTCAAAAATGCTTGGACGAAGATCGTGTTCCGGCAAGTTATCTGGGAGATATTAACGACATATACAGGCAGTAATTGTATATTGCTGCATAAATAATGTGAAATGACAACAGAGACTCGAAGTTATCAAATAGAACACTCGGGGAATAAGAGCAGTGAGAGTTCACAAGCACTCACCCGCAAGGCGGCAACGTACACTTCAAAATACAGGACGCCAGCCGAAGGAACAAATATGTTAAAGTATATTTGTGTATCAACTTTGATTTGATTTTCGTCGCCAGGACTTCTTTAAAAGATATTTATGTCTGAATAAAAACCGTGCGGTTCTCCTGCTCACAAAAGTTAAAACTTCCAAGTCACAAAGAGACGTTTTAATAAGTAGTTGAGTTCTCTAATTTTCATATACATTTGTATCTGAAATTTGCAATTTTATAATTCCAGTAACTTTTTCCAAGAATTTGTCAAGATTTTTTTTCCAACAAAAAAAGTACACGAACACGCACGATCACTTTAAAAAATAAAGATATTAGTGGTGCAGTATTTTCGGAACTTCACATTTAAAGATATCCTTCGAGTGGTTAAATTTTGAGAAGAAAATGTATTCAAGGGTTACCAGTCAACAAAAACTAAAAGCTAGTTTTTTTTCCTTCACTCTTTGAGATCGGCCATTGGAGCGATGCCATATAAGGATCCCGTTTGCTGTAAATAAGAGCAGTAGAAAACATTTCTCCTCCTTGTATTCTTTTCTGACAACGCTTTATTCCAAAAGCAGAATATACTGATGATTTGAAAACGACATTCAGTAAACAGAAAACAATACAGGACCGGATTAAGGATAGGATTAATTAGCGCCATTAGGGAAAATATCGTTCTCAACCTCGCCAATAATCCATCATCCGGCATCTCTTGAATAGCGCTCACCATGTTGGTGACAAACATTGGAAAGGTTAAAAGCACGAAACATCCAGTGAACAGAGATATCTTTATTACACATCTTCTGTTTCCTAGGGAAGTTTGAAATTTCTTTGATGCATTCTTCGTGACACATTTGATGACGTAACAATACTCCACAAGATTTATGGAGATCAGTCCAAAAATAACAAAAAGTGACCATTGAAACGGATCCCTGTCTGTCAACGAAGTTTGAATATGACAGTTGTTTTCCAGAATCGGTAAATGTATGGCTATAATCCAAGAAAGAAGGCAAGCCACTGCTATATTGAAATGTGTACAAATCTTGGTATACTGAAAAGGAAATCGAAGTGAAATAAACCTATCTGTGTTCATAATGGTAATGGTAAAAGCCCCTAGAGCGTAAAGAGATATGAGAAAAAATCTCTTGGTAATGCATATGTTCGGATTCACCAATATTGTACTTGGAATACATAAAATAACGCCCAAGCACATGTCAGAAATGGCCATTTGTAATGCAGGCATACGGATGGTATATTTGAGCTTTTTGCTTTTTATAAGCACCAGAATTGAAATAAAATTCAAAACAGCAATGGGTAGGCCCAATAAAAACTGGAAATACCCTAAAGTCGAAGCTCCTTTTGAAATTGTTAAATTTCCCGAAATGTTGAATGACTTTTCCATCATTTTACCTCTCTCTAAAAAAAGTATCACAGAGATGTCTTGAAGTTTCCTGGTTTTATGAAGATTCAAGCTTCGGAAATTAAATTTATACTTTGTCCATTGCTGCTTTTCTGACCCATTCGACAAAGAAACATTAAAGATACGATATATGAAGTTCAGTTTGATAACCTCTAAATGACGTTTCGGATATAGTTATCAACAAAAGTTATCTTAGGTATTTGGTTTCATAAACACATTCAATCTTTTTTTCACATTTTAAACATAAGTATCCCAGAATCAATAAATTTAAACTTCTTGGAATGCTTGGTTAACTTCACAGATCTTATTGTTAGAAATAAATTCACTGCATGTTCTCCGAGGAAAGCATTACCACTTCTTGACCGAAGAATAAGATTTTCTTCTTCTGATTAATAATCTACAACATCTCTCATGATGATTTTGACGTAGAAAATAATCACTTTAGTAAGAAATTGGCAATATCCTTAACATATTAATTCCAAAGATTCTATAATTAATCTCTCTCTCTCTCTCTCTCTCTCTCTCTCTCTCTCTCTCTCTCTCTCTCTCTCTCTGTAAATGTGTTTTCTATAGGGGTGCCAGATCGCCTTATAAATAGAGTGTGTTCTTTGTTCTTTTTTTCTACCGTTTTCTACAAATAATGAAGCATTGGCTGTCCTTATAAATGGCGAGCACTTCTTTCTATTTGGGCGGCCTTTACTTGATTAAAGCTACTTAACATCTAATCAAGCATTCGGAAGGATTCATATTCACGGGTAATACATGACATTGTATTAGAATGAAGGATAATTACCTGCGTGCTCAAACTCCGAACATTGAGCATACATTTATTATAAATCTGTTGTGAGATTGAACTCATTAAATAGGTTCTCTGAAGGAATGACGTACATGAATGGCTTTGATCTTTTAAGAACTTTTATTAAAATATCAAGGGAAATCTTTGATAATTTCTCTTTCTTTCATTTCTAATACAGTATTCATATTCTTTTTGCCAATGCATTTCTTAATACCTGTAACCAATGAGAGAATGCACTGGTGATCATTTTTGTAGATGATTGGTTTAAACCTCCTTGCTGCAGAGAGGAATAATATACAATTATGGACTCTTTTGGTGTTGAATATGGTTTGTTATTCACCAGAAAAATATTCATATTGACCGAGGCGAAGCCGAGGTCAATATGGATATTTTTCTGGTGAATAACAAACCATATTCAACACCAAAAGAGTCCATAATTGTTTTATTATATAGTCGGGATTTGAATAGACAAGACATTGAAGGCTGTATGACGACACCATTTTCATTTGCGATCTTCCATGTTGAAAATAAAAAAAAATCTCCAGATTACTGTTTGTAACCTGCGTGTTTTCCTTTCCGACTTTCGCCATGTGTAAGACGTCCAAATGTTAAAAAATAATCCTGAAATAGGTTTGAATATTTGTTTTCCTGCTCAAATACGGAGCTTGCTGCGGCCGTTGCAACCATTGTTTACAACGTTGTTCAATGTTTTGATTGTGACGTCACAATGCCGTTGCACGCGCATTGACCCTCCGGTGAATACGGCCTAAAATCCGGTGAATATGTAGTGTTATGAACTGTTTGCGTTTGTATAGATTATATAGGGAATATAAATAAACTATATAATAATAGTATTTATGGGGGCTACTCCCAGTTTTTATGGTTTAATTTGTAATTTACATGGCTTTATCTTCATAATAAGAAAAACTGAAATCTGTATAATCATATTGAACAAAAAAAGGCATAATATATGTTTTCAACCCAAAAAGATTGCAAAAGGTCCCCTTTGGAAATGTGGATGTGAACCATATTAAAATTCTACTTTAAAGTATGAATATATTAATAATTTGATTAATATCGTGAAAAGTTTTTAACAGCATAAAATTATTAAGTTTGTTTTAATTATTCAGTCTTTAACGTTTTAGATACATGTGCTTGCTCTGCTTTCAATTTGCATTCTTTGAGTGGACTTTAGGCTAAAAAGAACTGTTCCTTATTCATACATTTCATTATAACCTCTGTAATAAGCACAAAAGCGAAAAATCAAAATGTTCTCTATATAATATATCATTATATTATAATATTGACAAACAAATTGACGAAACAAGAATATCAGCTGTCTCGTTTAACGTCATTATTTCGTAAGTTCCGTGGTCGTTAGAATGACCTTGTTAGCACATACAATTTATTTTTGAGTCAATTGCTGACTTATGTTTTCATACTAATTGTTAGTCTATCATTTATACACTTAATTGACGATGGATTTTTCCGTTATTTTCCGATTATGACAAGGAGCACACGGCGGATGTGGCCGGTCGACAGTGGATGCTTACTCCTCAATGGTACCTGATCCCACCTCCGATGTTTTTGAGGTTCGTGTTTTCTCTGCTCCTATTTTGAATTATTTAATGGACTTTTGATCTTGAATACTGTTCGTTATCTCCATACGTTTTATCCTCAAGTTTGATAAGATACTTGTACTGTAAGCTGTTCATGGCTAGACAATGAATGATTCTGGCTTCTCATTATTGCTAAGATCGCATTTTTAACAATGCAAGTAATAACTTCGCCTAATGATATAACAATTCAATGCAATCACTTTTTTATTGATACGCGTTGTCTATGTGATATTAATCTCTCCTAAGGCTACCATAAAAATGTTCAGTTACTTCGAACAGAAAAACAAGCTTTCTCGGTCTTTAAACGATTATAGTGTGTTATACCAATAGTGATATACGAATTTATTTATTTTAGCTTAATGTCTCTTAATATTACCTGTAATAACATGGACAATTACATGTAATTTCAGATACTTAATCCAACCTGGTGTTATCAGACGTCCATGATTATGCTTAATTTTTTATGCTGTTTTAATTAATGTTGAGAATGTATTCTGTTGTCTTTTGCGAGAGGCGCTAACTAATATAGTTGACGGTTTACTTTCACATTTAAACCTGTATCATGTTTGGAGGTACTGAATTGATAATAGATAAAAAAAAAACCTTTCTGCTGGTCATGGGTATGGTATTAGGGGCACTTACAGGCCTGTAGTTGATTGTAGGATAGTTGTCGTTTTCTTCAGTGCAACTTTTTTGTGCTTTCAAACAACCTGTTATGTTCGTTTAATTAAATTTTGAGCTTAATATTTATATCGCAAAAGAGCTTCTGTATATTGTCCTAGTGTAAAAGTAAGCTGTTAAATGTAAAAGGCAGCGCTCCTCTCTAAAGTACAGTTCCTTCTACTTAACCTTTATAACTTGGATTGTACTTTTGTATACATGTATATATAATTATATATATATTTGGATTTATTAATTAATAGAATAAAAAGAGAGAAAAAAGTATAACCGTATCCTTTTGAGCATTTGATCAAAGAAATAAAAACATCCCTGTAGTTAAGGTTCCTCTAATTAAATGACTGACCAAACATCTTTAACAGTGAATTATTACCCTCTCTATAGATTGAGGAATGTCTCAAAATCAACGTCACATGTCTGATCTCTCATAATTGTACACATACAGTAAAACAGACCGATAATGAAGTTCCAGTGACGAGCAATTTTGCTTCGTTACAAACGTAATTCGCTTTATCAATTAGCTACAGATATGTTTAAAACCGATGGACAATGAAAATCATATCACTTTAAGCGTCAAATAGTAATATGCGTTTACAGTTTACATTTTATCGTTTCTGACTGTACCATGTACTTTCCTTTTTCCTTTCACACGCATGATCACTGTATCTTAGTAGATTGAATCAACACGTAATATGGTAATTGTAAGGTTCATTATGTTATTTTTGTTAAAAGATAAATATACTAAATAATTATTGACCTGATTATTTAAGAAATGTCATCAGTACAATGATTATTCTGGAATGATATCAGCGGCTAAGCAGATCAACTATTGATCATCGGTTAATGGAAGAGCGAGATCAAGAGAGAGAGAGAGAGAGAGAAGGCGAGGGAGAGAGCACAACAAATGACGTACTTTTTAATGGTAAGTTGTTCTCAAAAGCAGAGGAAAAAAGCTTGTACAATGATTAAATGTTCATTACAACCACGATCGTTGAATTAGGTTGTAGGTCTTTAGAAAAAAAAATTGTAACGTGCATACATTTAGCTCTGTTGTTGTTTGATTTTATGAACTAGAACTCCCGTCCCAGTGAACCGGTAGCTTCCTACTAACATTGAATCCCAACAAACGATGATTCCACAGTATGTTAAAGACCGAATAAAGAAAAATTATATTGATTGAAGGGGCTCAGACACAGGTTTGAAATTATTTTTCATCAATTTGTTTGTATCATATAAGATAATAAAAATAATTGCTTGGTTTAAGATTAATTTATCAAATTTTCATTTAAGGCTAGTTTAGAAGAAAAAATAAATTTCTTTTTCTTTTATTATCGATCGTTTTATACAACGACATTTTTAAGTTTTCTCAATTCTAACAGGTTCTAGCATCTTTTTTTCAACGCCTGTTTTTCGAAAGGTTTTACACGTACATTTTTGGCATATTAAAAGCATCTTCCCTGATAATATTTTGTCTATGTTGCTAGAAGAAAATCATTTGATTTTCAAACATTAAATTCTAAAGGAACATTCATATATAGATAAAAAATAATTAATTTATTCATCAAGCAATTTTCTTCCTTCATCGAAAGCAGTTTGGATTTAGAAGGGAAATACGAAAATTGGGTTCAAAATGATATTTCTTCATAGTGGTACATACTGAAGATAATAAGCTTAAGGTGTAACGTTTATTGATATTTCTCTGCGCTTTGCTACATAATGATAAGTATTTATCAGGATAAGTCCCATTTTGTTTGTCATTTGTCTTATTGGCAATACATATTAACATTTGACATTTTTTTTGTTAGTTTTTGAACGAATATATATAAATTTGGTACATATATCTTCGTGTACATACATATATAATGGCATGTTTTTTTCAGGAGATTTACTATCCTTATTATCATGTGTATTGTATAGTGCAAAAGCAGGAATATTTTATTATGGATTAAATTTCTTTTCTTTAGTTGTTTTCCATTATGAACGAAATTAAATCCAAAACAAAATTTTCATATTACTATGTATTGAATAGTATTACTTTCGAAAGGACAAAACTTAATGAATAAGAAACCATTTTAGATAACAAAGCAAAGCAATTTGTTACAACGAAAATTTGTGTTTCTACAGTTCACTTAAAGCTTTATACGGAGTTTATATATCTCAGTTAATTCGATACGAAAGAGCACAATATATTAACTATTAAGGTAAACGAGCAAATTTAAAGAATTGTGGTCCCCCGCTTTCGGTGTCTTTGTGTGTGAGATGTCATTTTATGACATATTGTGTCAAATATGAACGCCATATCATATGTCATTTAGATATCACTGAAGTTGATCAATCTTAAAGGTCAAGGTCAAGTGGTCAGAAATCATAACATGCATGGAAATACTAGTATCTTGTCACGGGTAATGCACATGTCAAATATGGAAGTCCTATCTCTTCTCAATATAAGGAACAAGATGTGTTTGTGAAACACTGATGACCCCGTATGGCAACATAACGAAGATTAAACTTTTCTTTAATGCAAATTAAATATAACATTACCCAAAGTAGGGTCTTCTCACAAGAAAAATGATTGTGAAATACGAAATCTCTAGCACCACCTTTTTTAAAAGTTATGGTCAAGAATAAATTTTTGAAACTTAAGATAGATCAAACTCCAAAGTGAAAGGGTCAGTGCTGTTGGTTTCTTAAGAAAGGTCTTGTCACAAGTATAACATATTTGAAGTATGAAAACCCTAACCGTTTAAAAGTTATGGCCAAGGTTAAAGTTTTTAAAAAGCAGGTCTAATTCCAAGTCAAGGTCATTCTTCATTTTCCAATCAAAGATCCTGTCACAAGGAATAAATTCGTGAAGTATGAAAGCCCTGCCTTTACCCTTTAAAAGTTATTGTCAAGGTTTGTTTTGTCAAAGAAGGTTAAACTCAAAGGTCAAACTACCGTTCAAAAGTTATGACCAAGGTTAAAATTAATTTTCTTTAAAAAGTAGGTCAAACTCCAAGGCCAAGGGTCAAAATTCTTGATATCCAATGAAAGATCCTCTCACAAGGATTAAATATGTGAAGTATGAAAGCCCTAGCCCTAATTCTTCAAAGGCTATGATCAAAGCTCGTTTTTAAAAGAAGTTTAACCTCCAAGGTCAAAGGTTAAAAAAATTTGATATTCAATGGAATATCTTTTAAAAAAGAATTACATGTGTGAAGAATGAAAGCCCTAGCCCTTACCGTTCAAAAGTTATGGCCAAGGTTAAAGTTTTTTTTTCAGTACGGTAATATCCAAGGTCAAAGTTCAAAGGTGTTGATATCCAATGAAAGGTCTTGCCACAAAAAATACATATGTGAAATATGAAAGTCCTAGCTAGTATGTACCGTTCAACAGTTAAGGCCAAAGAAAAAGTTTTGAATTTTTGTGTAAAAGTGGGTCAAACTCCAAGGTAAAGGTCAAAATGTCAAATTTGGTAGTACCCAAAGAACAGAACGGACAGACTGACGGACAGAGGGAATGAGATTTAATGTCCCCTTGCTTTTGCGATTCAAGTGGGGGACAATTATTGTTAAACAAGTTGATGAAACAGGAATTTCAGCTGCCTCGTTTAAAGACAAAATTTCGTAAGTTTCGTGGTCGATAAAATGACCTTGTCAGCAAATACAATTTATCATTGAGTAAAATGCTGACTGACTTTTTCATACTAATTGTTAGTCCATTACTTATACACTGATTTGACGACGGATTTTTCTGTTATTTCCCGATTATGACAAGGAGTACACGGTGAGTGTAGCCGGTTGACAGGTGATACTCACTCCTCCATAGCACCTGTTCCCATCTCTGGTGTTTTGGAGGTCTATTTCTTGTTTCATCAACTTGTTTGTCAATAATTTTCATCGTTATAGAAATTGTTTATAAGTAGAGCATGCTCTTGCGTACCGAATAAACTGAGATATATAGACTCCGTATTAAGGTTATGAAAGCATATTGTTGCATGAGTAGAGGAAGTTGGCGATAGAATAGTTAATATCATAACATTTAACATAGAGCTTGGTTATTAGATTACCATTAACGTCCTATCTAAATAATATACCCATGTATGAAACAGATGTGTCAGACTCTGTGGTATCTTTTATCCCAAGCTCACCAGGATATATCGTATCGATATAAGAATGAAATTTACCATTTTTAATTGAAAGTACGACGTCTATATATCTAAATGTCGAGTTGAAGGCAACAGCAAGTGTTTTCATCTTTTCACGCATAAGATTTTTGCAAAGATTCTGCTTCATATATAAATACAAAAATAAGCCTGCTAATGATGGGGCTCCATTGGTTCCATGGGAATTCCAATACATTGTTTGAAGACCTGGTCTCCAAAAGCAACATAGATATTGTCAATCAGAAACTCAATCACCTTTTTGATGTCGACTTCAGAGTACATGTGTGTATAATCAGAATGTTTTTTAACAAAATAACAAGGTAAGTAAATTTAAGAGTTCAATTTTTATTGAAAAAGGAGCTATCGGTGATATCGAAAAGCCTGGACTTTAATTATCGTGGGGAATGGTTGTGTATAAAGTTGAGAAGTTGCAAGTTTTTAAGCTGTTGATTTTAATAAAATCTTGTGATTTCAAATTGTCCAAAAGTTCATTGGAATTTTGAAGTATCTTCATCTGATTTACACCATTTCTTGAATATATTGTTGCACAGTACTTCTGAAGTTTCTCCTTCACTACTGCTAATATTTTAGTGAGTAGTAAAGAAAGGAGCTTGGATGAACTTTTACCGGAACCCACTATGTATCTTTGTAAGGATTCTCATGAAGTTTCAGAACCCAATATAGATATGGCATTTCAAATTCATTTCGGTTCTTTGGGATGTTAAAAATATTCAAAACTGACATATGATTTTGAAAAATTTCCTCCTTAAAAAGGGAACTATGAGTATAAGTTGGATTACCATTTTTAGAATTAAATCCAAGTTCTTCTAAAATACAATTTATATAATGAGCTAACACATGAATACAACGTTGTTTCCTGTTTTCTCAACAGGGAACAGTACGTACTGATCATGTAATCTTATTTTTTAGCTTCTGAGTTATTGAATAAAGAAGGATAGATGGTTTTCATGTGACCCCTCAATCTATTAATACGCGCTTTTACATGGATCTGATACATTTAATCCAATCTGACAACATGTTAATGTCTAGATCATCTTTTTCATATCTGGTCCATCGCCTGGCGTAATCTTCAGCAAAATCCATAATATTTACGAAATTTCGACGCCAGTTGAAGGATTGGAATTCCCTATATTTAAGATCTTTTTAAAAAAGTGATCTAAGGTCTTCATTAATGACTATGTTTACGTTATCTGTAATAACCTGTCCAGCAGGACTATATAGTTATAGGGTGAAGAAGAACATGAACACGATGGAGAATAATGTTTCAGATACTCGACATCCAGACCATGTAAAGTTTTTTTTTTAATAAAAAGTTTGGGAGCGATAATCGGTGTCTATCTAGAAAATACAAGGTGCAGTCTTTAACTTGAAATATGGTGAAATACAAGACTGGGCTCTTTTGCGATAAAGAATATTACATTGAAACCTGTCTAATCCGACATGCACTTTGAGACAAATTTTGTGTCGGAATAGACAGTGTGTCGAATTGAAAATTCTAAAGTAACATTAAAATTAGTAAAATGGATTTTAAAGAAGTTTAATATTCATTTATGTTTTGAAAGACAAGCAATACTATTTGGTAAATATGAAAATATGAATGTTTATAGATTTCAAAACCTTTTAATACTTATAGTAAAACAATTTATTTTTGCCAGTAAATATAAGAATGTTCCAAAAATAGATGCTGAAGCTGTATTAAAGAGGAATACAGATAGAATTTTTATTGAAAAATTTTTATTGATGTAAAGTTGTAGATATGAGGAATATGAAAGGCATTGGCAAACTATTTGCGATACATTGTAAGCAATAGAATTAAATATACATGTATATATACATCCTATAATTTATTCGAACGATTTTTATATCTTTTTTGTATTACTTGTAATAGAAGAATTTTTTTCTTGCTGACCCCCCCCCTTTTTTTTCACTTTCTATAAGTATAAATCTGTATTGTGTGTAGATCAGATGTTATTGTGTACCATGAGAAAATTACCATACATGTACATGTGAAAGTGTTAGTTCAATAAAAAAAAATTAGTAAAATGGGGGAAAAATAGGTCGGAATTTACAGTGTGATGGATTTTACAGGTGTCGGATTAGACAGTTTTCACTGTATTTATATTAACCCCATCAATTCCTTTATTGGCATATTGAAGTTTAAGGGAAAGACGGATTGTTTTAGTTTCATTTTTTCAGTCAAATGTGGGGGTTTAAAAAGCCCATGATTTGAAATATTCGTAATCACCCATCCGGGCTACTCTGCTGTCGAGGAATCAAACAAGGGCTTTTCCTAACCTTTTCAAGAAGACTACATGTATTTAAAAGTTTTAAAGGGACAGAAAAAAGTTTGGTGAAAATATTATGTAAACCTAACTCTTGATTTACGTAAAGTAGTAATGAATCAAAAGAGACCTCGTTAAAGTTATTAGTAAGACCGGTGTCCATGACCACGCTTACGTCTCAGTGCATGGTCGAAAATCACATTTACATTGTTACACTGTGGACTGCAAAGATTTCCAACGCTATCGAGTATCGCCATTGTCATTACATCATTTTCTATTTCATTGGTAACTTAAATCATTTTAAATCAAAGAGAAGTCATTTGCATTACAAGTCGTAGTGATTTCTTATATCAAACCTTTAACAGAAACCTACCAAACCATCCACACCACTCTATTTATTTCACTCTAGATTTCTGTCAAGGACAGTTTTCTCTATATACTGAAATTATTTTCTCTGCTGAAGATTTTTTTCGATAAAAATCACGTGGGAAATATTTTATACGTGTTATATTATACTATGTAAGGGGCGGAGTAATCCTTATAGGCAATATATTTATACACACCTCGTCTTTTTGTCTCACCTATTTATTAGCTCGGATTTCTGTGTAAAGCAAGCTTTATGCTTCACACTATCACTTCTCGGATTTTATACCCCTCCTTATAAATTCATGAAATACTTACAATGTATTGATTTATTTTCTTATCAATCAACAGATCTTAAGAAATGGAACGTGGAACTTGTTAATCTTGTTTGCCGAATTGAAGAACTAACAAACCAAATTAAGGAAATAGAACACTATTCTACTTCAAGTGATTGGAAATCATCATTTTAAGAAAAGAAACACTCTGAAGAATTTATAAACAAAAAGGAAAGAGGCACAATGGAAGAGGTATTCAACATGTCGGGGAACGCTACAATTTCAAAAGGGACTTCATCATTGGGTTCTTTACAGTTTTTATTTGGCTTACCAATTGCTTTGCTAAATTGTATATCCAATCTGGTGCTCCTAAAAAGCAAAAAGCTTAAATTTTCTATCCGTATGCCTGCATTGCAGATGGCCATTTCTGATATGTGTCTAGGAGTTATTTTGTGTATTCCAAACAACATTTTGTTGAATCCAGGTATCTGTATTACTAAGAGATTTCTCATCATAGCTCTTTATCTCTTTGGGTGTTTGACCATAACAATCATGAACACAGATAGGTTTATTTCAATTCGATTTCCGTATCAGTATACCAAGATTTGTACACATTTCAATATAACTGTGGCTTGTCTTCTTTCCTGGTTAATAGCCATTCCTTTACCGATTCTGGAAAACAACTGTCATATACAAATTTCGTTATCAGAAAGGGATCCATTTCAATGGTCACTTGTTGTGAATTTTGGACTTATCTTCATAAATCTTGTGGAGTATTGTTACGTCATCAAATGCGTCACGAAGAATGCAAAAAAACAAATTCAAACTGCCCTGGGAAACAGAAGATGTGTAATAAAGGTATCTCTGTTCACGGGTTGTTTTGTGTTATTAGCCTTTCCAATGTTTGTCACCAACATGGTGAGCGCTATTCAAGAAGAGCCGGAAAGTGTGTTATTATCGAGGCTCAGAACGATATTTGCCCTAATGGCGCTTATTAACCCTTTACTTAATCCAGTACTTTATTGTTTTCTGTTTACTGAATGTCGTTTTCAAGTCATCAGTTTATTTTGTTTTTGGAATAAAACAGTGTCTGAAAGGAATCAAAGAAATAGAAATATTTTTTTCTGCTCCTACATGCAGCAATCGGTGTCGTCGAATGGTATTATTCCCATGAACAGTCTTATACGTGAGTGAATAAAAAGGTCCCTAAAGTATGTCTAAGTGAAAGCTATGCTGTCTATATAATTTTATCCGGAATTTTAATCAACATTGAGCAAAAAATATTTATATATATAAAGATTTTAATTGATTTACTTATTTATTAGTAACATTTTAATGCATTCTGTTAATGTTGTTTGTTGGATTCACTGCTCGAGACCCTGCGCAGATGGCATTCCGTAAATTCTTGGGTAACCATAATGGCCTTGCAACGTTTGCTAATATAACTAAATTATCATTGTGATGTATTTTGGCTGACTTGCTTCATACTAATAGTTCGATCTTTGTTTTTATACTGAATTTGAGTCTGTAAAGTTCTGGCTACCTGATTATTACAGGACTCACAGCGTGTGTAGCTGGTTAACAAGGGATGTTTACTCCTTCTGGGCACCTGACTCCACCTCTGGAATTTCATGGAGTCCGTATTTAAGCCATCTTCACGATATTCAGGGGCGTAGCTACCTTAGGCTCGAGTAGGCACGTGCCTACACATTGTCACTAAAAAAAAAAAAAAAAAAAAAGCCCATAAATTTTTGCAAAAAATAATTTAGGCCCAATGTTCATACATACAGGTTTTAAAATCGGATATAAAATTATTATTCGTCTGACCTTTTCTTTTTATAATGTTCCTACATGACATTAAGGTGCTTGTCGTAATAGAGAATTAGTACATACACGTCAAGCGTTTAATTGATTATTTAAGTCATGGATAAGTTTATCACCCGGAAAAATTTAAATTCAGTGTGTAGACCAAAATCTGTATCTAATGACAGCAACAGTGCCATAAATAACAGTGATGTGCCTACCTATCCAGATCTTGGTAAAATTATTCCCGAGTCAAAACACCAAATTTCAGATCACTGCAAAGTGGAAATTCTCAAATCTAAATGGCATCAGCATGACTTTGAATTTCCGTCAAGGTTAGTACATACTACAATATGAACACATGAAGAAACCTTACAGTCTTCTAAAATTTGTGAAATATGCTGATGGTGCCGACACCGTGCGAGCGGAGTACTTGTTATTTAAGGCCTAAGGGCCTATAAAGATCAGGCGCGGATCCAAGATTTTTTTTTCCGGGGGGGGGGGGGGCCAATTCTGTCCAAAAAATTCTACCCTAGACCTTTTCCTCTCCACAACTCATTTAATGAAATAAAAGATGGTCTTCCCAAACCCCAAATTCTCAAAATATTAATTCGGGGGGGGGGGGGGGGCTATTACTTTTTAAAAGGACCGGAACTCTTTCCAAAATTCTCAAAATCCTAATCGGAGGGTGGGGGTGGGGGTGTGAGAGAGAGAAGTTTTTGCTACTCGCTACGTCAATTACATACCCCTCTTCCTTCCACCTTTTACCAATATATTCCGGGGTGGCAAACGAATAATTTTTTGTAATCCACAAATTCCAGTGGGGGGGGGGGGGGGGGGTCAGAGGTCATTTTTTAGTTACTCTACATTCTCTATTTTGCTATTCCGCAAATTCCAGGGGGGGCCCCTCAACCCCCCCCCCTTTAGATCCGCGCCTGAACATGTTAACGCATTCATTTAGGGGTGGTGCATGCTGACGTAGGCCTAACATCGTATTTCATTTGAAATTGAACCAAAACGGGCTAACCTTAGACTATAACTTTACAACTGTTTTATATATAAAATAGCGACGTTAACAATGTGTTAATGACAAGATTCAAAATATCCTATAGATCTAGTACGTACAGGGTTCAATTTTAACAAATATAATTCTTGTAATGTTTACTACTAGGCCTAAAATAAAATATCGTTTGTTTCCCCTTACCCACCGACCCACCAAAATCGCCGCGACTCAAAAAATTTTATTGCCTCATCTGAGGAAAAAATATTTTTTAAATGATTTCATTCCTATCATACCTGAACTCGGTGGATGTGTCTAATATATTTGCTATTAAACATTGATAAACAAATTTAAACTTAATCAAAAAATTACAAATGATTGAACTTTATTGTCTGATATCTAATAATTGTTGTTGGAAAAAAAATAAAATATTTTTCCTACCTACCGACCCTTAGGTCACAATGCTGAGTCGGAAAGGGGAAACAAACAATATTCTAATTTAGGCCTTATGATAATATATTTATGGGATTCAACATACCTTTCTTTGCATATACGTAAATACTAATAAAAGGTATGTTGAATCCCATTAATCTAATTAAACTTTATCTAATTATGTGCGAGCTCTCTGTGACAGTCCGTGTTGCTTTGAACACAATATTTGCTGCTTTAGCTTCGTACCTAAATATCAGTAAACAATGAATTTATTTACCAAGATCATTGTTCAGATACACATCTACAAACTATAAGAAAGTAGAAAATTATTTTCATTCTAAATATTACCTTTGATCTTTGATATTTAGTCCTCAGACACTTGTGACATGGATCAAGACCCCCACCCCCTATTCCCACCTTATTAAGGTAAAAACTCATATACATGTGTCCTTCTAGCATGAATTACATTGACAGGGTTGCATAGTACTTTACATTGGTTTTCCTTTATTATGTTATCATTTGAATTGTAGATATTTGTACATAAAGCAGTCATATAAAAACAAGTCACACATCAAATTATCAATTTCATCATTTATTTATATTGATATTGGATAGACACATTTAATTTTTCTTGTACTTGCAATATAGATTTAAATCAACCACCCCTTTTTTTGTCTTTGTCAAATTTGGTTTAAAAAATGTTGATAAGATTTGCTGATTACATAACTTTAATAATCCATGTCAGAGACAATAAATAATTTTTTGGGGCTTAAATACAAAAAAAGTCAATCCCAGATTTAAAAAAAAAGAAATAAAAAAAACAAAAAAAGAAGAAATGAAATTAGCTGATTAGAGGAGGGATGGAATATTGATCCAAGTCCCAAGTACCGAACGTAAAATAATAAGCATTGTTGGTGGTTTGCACAAAGAAAATTGAGAGTTGGATGAGTGTACCTGAATGCTGGCTATATTTAAATTTTACAGGTCCTTTGGTACCAAATCTCGGCGATTCCAACCATCTTGGTTGAAAGACCATCATTGGATGCGCTATTCTATTTCCACCGACTCTGTGTTTTGTGCGTACTGTTTCTTATTTGGCAATGCTGATTCGAAAGAAAAATCGTTCTTATCCAGTCCAATGACAGACTGGAAAAATCTGCTATCAATTGCGCGGCGCCATGAAAATTTAGCATTTCATAAGGGTTGTGTAACGGCGGGGGAAGAATTTGTACGAGTAAGTGAAGGGAAGGGAGATACCGTTGTGAGCATGCTATCATCAAGCCACAAAAAACATACTGAGAGAAATAGACATATACTTAAGACAATTATCGAAGTGCTATTACTATGTGGTAGGCAGAACATCCCTATAAGGGGACACACTGAAGATAAGAGTAACTTCATTGCCATCCTTTCTGAATTTGCCAAGAGAGACCCCGTCTTAAGCGACCACCTTGCCACGCGTCACGCGTCACGCTCTACCTACTTATCCCCTGATATCCAAAATGAACTAATCAATCTGCTTGGAAACCAGGTGCGCAAAAACATTGTGGATTCTTGCAGGAATTCTAAGTTTTTGGGCATTATTGCTGACGAATGTACCGATTCCTCTACAAAAGAACAGATGTCTTTGTGCATTAGGTTTCTTGATAGTATCGATGGTTGTCTTGAGATACGAGAAGAGTTTGTTGGCTTTAAATATGCAGAGAGTGTGAAAGGTATGGCAGTTTCCAATATCATCATTGATTTTCTTGCTGAATTGAACCTGAATATTCAGAATCTACGAGCTCAGTGCTACGATGGAGCTGCTAACATGTCGGGGAAATACAGTGGCGTCCAGGCCAGGATACTTCAAGTTGTTCCCGAGGCTTCTTATGTTCACTGCAAAGCACACTCGCTGAATCTTGCATTGATACACAGCAGCAAGGTTATGTGCATTCGAAACATGATGTCAACAGTGCAGGATGTGGCATTTTGTTTTGATTATTCTGCAAAGCGTTTGAAAGCATTCTCCGACGAACTGGCTGAAAACGATGACGTACAGGAGCAGATGGACCGACGAACAAAACTCAGAACACTGTGCGAAACGCGTTGGTCAAGTCGAGCAGATTCACTGTTCACCTTCCGCTCAGCTTTCCCCGTGGTCGTTGCTGCCCTCCAATCACTTGAAGATGCTAAAGATGAGAAGGCATCGCAATACTTAGCTGCTATTTTGAGATTTGAATTTATCATTGCACTAGTTGTAGCGGAACACGTTTTGAGCTCTACAGTAGCCTTAACAAACTATCTTCAAAAAAAGGACATAGACCTTTTAGAAGCAGTAACAGAGGCCAAAGTCGTTATCAGGAGATTAACTGATGAAAGAAACGACATTAGTGTTTGGGATGCATTGTATGGCAGGGCAACTGAAATAGCTGCAGAGCATGACTTGCAGCCATGCGTTCCAAGAAGAGCAGGACGTCAACAACACAGAGAAAATCATCCCCTAAACAACCCGTCGGATTACTGGAGAGTTTCGTTGTATCTCGTCTTTTTAGATCACCTGGTAAACGAAATATCTAGTCGAGTAACAAAGAACGAAGAGAGATTTTTAATTTCGTATTTGCTACCAGCCAAACTGCAAGACCTTACAGCGGATGTTACAGATCGTCTGTACAACGCCTATAAGTCAGACCTCACTAGCAAAGTAGAGTTTGTGGATGAAATAACAAGATGGAGGATTAGATGGAATCTTGCTGGTACCGATACAGGACCGAATAAAATCATCGATCTCCTGAATAAAACCAACAAAGACATTTATCCTGGCATTTTCTGCGTTCTGTCCATTTTCTTGACCATGCCAGTATCCTCGGCCTCTAGTGAGCGTTCGTTTAGTGCGATGCGTAGAGTTAAAAATTATTTGAGAACAACTATGGGAGACGAAAGGATGTCCAATCTTTCTCTGTTGCATGTACAACGTCATATGCCAGTTGACATTGATGCTGTAATTGACAATTTTGTTGCTGTGAAAAACAGAAAAATCAATTTCATTTGAAGGAGAATTTGAATTTTAAAGCAATAAAAAATGATAAAATTTTGTGGATAATCTTTTTAAAATCTTACACTAAATCCTATCAATTTCATATTACATGCACAAGTCATTTTTAATACAACACGTAATACCACATGTCATGACTATGCGTGCAAAATCTGGTACAAAAATTCTTTAAAATTACATCATTTTAAAGATATTTGTAATACAAAATTTAATGTCTATTTCAATATTTTTGATGCTCAGAGTAGTGCAAATGAGTCCTAATATTTCAAAAATTTCTCGGGGGTGACCCCCCGAACCCCCCCAGCGGGAGGGGGCGACCCCCTCCCGCACCTACCCCCCCTCGGCGCTTCGCGCCTCGGTGAAACCTTCGGTTTCATTCTTCGGCCTACACGTTACAATAGTCCTAGCTACGCCCCTGATATTTGTATATATACTTTATGTGTTTCTTGAGATCTATCACTTTTCCTTAACTTCACCTGTTGCATTAAGTGTAGACCTTAAATATGCAAACGAGGCGCAATGTCGATGAATGTACGAAACATTTTTGTTTTCCTTTTGTTATTTCATTGCTTTAAAATCTTGTGAATTTAAAGAATTCAGATTTTCCTATCATTGGCCAAAAAAGTTATTGTCTCCATCGAAAAAAAAGAAAATTTAAAGAACTTCATATGGCAACCACTGATTATTTTCTTAAATTAAATGTTAATAGTATTATATTTTTAAGTATTATATATATTTAAGTATTATTATTATTATATTTTATTGATGCCACTGATTGATAATTTACTGTGTTGCTTATAGTATCATAACAACTGTAGTTAATTGATTTTTATTATCATAAGTACATGTATTTCTTATACTTTATTTATTATTTATCAAAATCATAAGTATTTTTTTATACCTTAGTCATTGTTTGACTACTATATTTCGTGTGTGTTTTTTAATATTATTGCAATGTCATCACTGTATTGAAAACACTGGATCTGATCCCTTTTGCTGTCGTTATTTGATATTTTAAGACAAAGCTGGTTGTCCCTGCTTCTACATTAAAGACACGATTTATCTACCCTGTTCAATGTTTTTCTACCGTATTTAATGTAAACTACTACAAGTGGTATTTATTATCAGTATTATATGTATTTTACATTGTGGTCATTTTTTAACTATTCTAGTCGGTTGATAAGAGTATCATAGCACTCATAGGTGTTATATCAATTTATTCAGTGTTTTATCTCATGTTGTTCAATTTTTTTTTACTGTAGATGTTAAAAAAAAATTAATCTGTTCACCATTAAAAAGCCTTTTTGAAATCAGAACAGTTGCTAAAAACCATTTTAAAAACTATCAATTTTAAAGTAATAGTTCGGAACAAAATTTGTTGTTTTAGTATATTTTTGTAATTTATATACATAGAATTATATGTTGTTTTTAAGATATATTCAAAAAGGTTTATTTCTAATGAGTGCATGTATGTGTAACATTAAAGTTATTCAAAAATTGTAACAGCAAATTAATTTTTTTTTATTTTTTGTTATCACTTGACGGCTTAAGAAGAGTAGAAAGGACCTTTTTCTTCATAATTATTGATTTGTACAATTAAAGTATTACAGCATAAGTACATTAAATTATACAATATTCGATTAAAAAAATATTTTTAAGATTTGTAAGGAAGTGCCTTTCACTTTCATAAATACAACGAGTTATTTTAGCGGTGTGATAATTTTGGCTTATTTTGGCGTTATGATGGTAGCCCGCTAAAATTTTAATCGCTAAAATATTTAGTACTCTTCTTAGTGTTCATCTACAAAGAGCCACTTAAAATAAATTACGCCAAAATTATTAGCATACCTTTGAGCAGGCAAATGGCCAAATTTTACACCTGCCAATAAAACCCGCTACACGGTTTATGCGAGACCAGTGCTAGACAAATTCTTCAAAATCCCGCAGTTCAAATATTTGTAAATTAATGAACAACTTACAGTACAAGTATCTTATCAAACTTGAGGATGAAACATATGGAGATAACGAACAGTATTCAAGATCAAAAGTCCATAAAACAATACAAAATACGAGCAGAGCAAACAGGAACCTCAAAAACATCAGAGGTTGGACCAGGTGCCATGGAGGAGTAAGCATCCCCTGCCGACCAGTCACACCCACCCTTTGCGCCTTGTCATGATCAGGAAATAACGGAAAAATCCGTCGTTAACTCAGTGTATAAATAATGAACTAACAGTTAGTAAGAAAAACGTCAGTCAGCATTAGACTCAATGATAATTTGTATTTGATGACAAGGTCATTGTATCGACCATAGAACTTACGATATGATGATTCTAAACGAGACTGCTGATATTCTTGTTTTATCAAATTCTTTATTAATAATACACCTCGTTTTAGAAATGGTTCATACGTAGAGCATGTTCTTGCGTATCGAAGCAACTGAGATATATAAACTACGTATGCAGGTGGTGAAGGTATATTGCTGCCTAAGTAAGGGAAGTTGACGATAGAAAAGATAAAGTCCTCACGTTTATCATAGAGCTTCGTTGTTAGATTACCATTAGTGTCTTTTTCAAGTAAAATATCCCAGTATGAAACAGGTTGTCAGCCTCTGTGGTATCTTATATCTCAAATTCACCAGGATATTTCGTATCGACAAAGAAATGGAATTTACCATTGTTCATTGAAAGTACGACGTCGATATATCTAAATGTAGTTGTAGATAAAGGGTTGCTTACTCCTCCATGGCACCTTGTCCCGCCTCTGATTTTCTTGGAGGCACGTGTTTGCTCTACTCCTGATTAATATTGATTAAATGAATATGATCTTCCTTACCTTTATATTTCATTTCATTTCAAACTCTGTAAGAAGTACGAGAGCGGAAATTCAAAAATGTCTCTATGGAATACTCAAATATGTTAAGATATTGTAAGATATTCTTGGCTAATATACTTTTGAAAACCTGAAAGATCCTGGTTCCTTAGTAATTCTAGGGTCGCATATATAAACAAGTGGTTACTGATTTCTCCCCCTGATGAAACAATTTAATGCATTCAAAACCAGTTTCTTCTTGTAACGTGTAGTCATTAGCTTAATCTAAAGCTAATATGAAGTTATCTTTTACACAATCCAGAATGGCAAAACGTTTTGGGTCTTGAAAACAAACAAGTTATATATATTAGATCAATATTTCTTGAAATTTCCTGTAACTTCTTGTTCATGGATAATAAATCTATCATACTTTAGGGGATATTCAATTGCTTATTTGTCCTATTACTTGATCCAAGTGGATTTGATCAGAGGCCCCTGCTCTTGTTTCTCTTTGCATGCAGTTTCATTACTAAAGATATTGCTTACAGTTACTTCTTTTTACCTTTTTCCTTGGACCGTACTGTTATGCATAGAAACAATCAATAGCGTAATAGTGTAAAAGAAAATACATGGATGGTACGCTTTTAAACAGCTGCTCATGATTAGTCTAAATATTCACCAATTAAAGAGTACAGATGTCTAGATGTGGTCAGGGTCCCTCTTATTTTTACCATACACTCATGCACATACGTTATTGCCCTCTCTTGAGAAATATATTTAATAAGCAAGGTCGATTATCACATCAAGTATGTCTGAACTCATTATAATTAACATATCTTCTTTCCTTTTACTAGGTATCACATTGTATAGGCAGATCGATGAAAAGGTAATTCTCCAATTTATTATGTAATTTCTTTTAACAGGTAAATAACTTTTGTTATGTTATGATAATAAGAAGTGTTAATAGAACACCCATGAGTCCGTGGTGTTGTCAGAGGCTTATATGGATCGATTATCTGTTAAAAAAGAATGAGCACATTAATGAAGTGGATGGTTTGAGACTCAAGCATAAACATGTACAAAAATTATTAAATGATAATTATATTTAAGAATTTTTTAAAATATTTTTAAAAGGTTAAGATAAGGAACTGCTATCAAACTCAAAAAAAATCTATAAATATACACATTTATGAGCAATGACTTAATGTTAATTATCTTTAAAACTTTATGATGAAAAAGATTATCAAATTGTAATGATTAAAGCATAATCATAAAATGATTGTTCATTTAAAGAATAATTTTAGAATTGCCATCTTTTTAATACCTTAGAAGGGCTGGATGAATTGGAAAAAGAAATTTTTTTTTTAAAATGTTTCATTATATAAATATTGCATGTAGTTGAGTGTAACATTGAAAATTTTCACCCCAAGAAAAGCATTGTCAACCGAGGCGCATACATGCAATATCTATTTTATTATACTGGATGTTTTATACAAATATATATAACAGTGAACCGTGCGCGCATAAATTCTGTGCAGTCGCTATTTTTTGGAATATCACCCGTCGTCAAGCAATGTTGACTGTTGCTATGCTTGAGGGCATGGCTTCATTATTCAGTGGGTAATAGTGTTTTTTTAAAAAATGTTCCTCGACGAATCAGATTCAAGTTATTTACATGAAAGTATAATATCATACACTAGTTAATTAATACATATTAATATCAATATTTAAGTTTGATTTTTCAATTAAAAAAGATCTAACATTAGCTTGTCTTTTCCTTTTCCATGTCGTATTTTGAAAGGGTGTACACTGGTATACTTATTTGACATTTGGAGAGCATCTTCCATGATGAATAATTGGCTAATTCTCATGTTGCTGCAAAAGTAATTATTTTATCTTAAAGAAAGTTATTTCTTTAGGAACAAAAAAGAATTTTTAAAAACTTTAAAATGTCTTTTTTTCATCAAAGGGCATTTAATGTTAGACAGAAAAAGGAAGAGGGGTTATAAATGACACGTGTATGTACAAGTGAAACACGGTAGCAGGTTAAGGTGTAACCTTAGTACACATTCTTTGATTGATAAAGATTACTTAAAGCAAAGTTGAATGGTCTTTTATATTTTATACACGAGATTCACTATTAGTGTAACTATTTATGCCTTTGATTATTTGCTTGTGCCATATATGCACTTAGAATATTTGTATTATTTCTGCGTTTTCATTGATAAATTATTTTTTCTACAATATGTGTTGTAATTGTGTCTTTTTCGAGAAAAAAGGGGGGTCGACTCATGGCTATAAAGGTTTTTCTCTCATATAAGGAGATGATGATATATAATCAAGAGGTAACAAGAACTATTTTACAATAGAGTATAAATGTTTTGGAAAACAATGGATACGAAAACACGCAGTTACAAACATGTAAATATGTGTTACTTGCATGTTGATACACAAGGCGATTAGTGAATTTGACACTAATTATAAATTAATAATTACTTATAATAAAGAAAAGACATAGTTTAATTCATCAATAGATAATATTATTTTTATTTAATTGACATAAAACATAACTTAAAACATCAATTTTTTCACAATTCGTAAGAAGTTTTGGAAGCATTCTTTTTTTCTTCTTCATTAACTTTGATTTTTTTTCTCTGCTCACTGTTTCAGACAACCTGAATAAAAAAGTATTATTTTTACGTTTAAGCGCAATAATTATTGCGATTAAACGCAAAGTTTTGCGATTAAACGCAATAATTATTGCGTTTAAATGCAATAAAAAATATTTCTTTCCCTGGACTGGCCTCAACGGGCTTCCGTATAAAGCAGTTTGACTAAATACAATTTATATTTCCGTGAAATGATTTTGTTGGGCAATTGATAAAAAAGCCAGAAGAAAATTAAACATTTTTACTTGCATTATGTTTCCTTGGAAACGTGGTCATTTTTAAATAATTTAATTTTGTTTGTATTCTAGTCTCTCACTGGCTGATTTCCAAAAAGGAACGCAAATTATTTCTCAATAAATTGGTTTGGTATGGGGGAACACCCCTTGACAACCAGCTGAATCATCTGTATCCATGCAATCCCATCATTTCCAGTCCTTAGGATTCATGGAAAATTCCAGATTTAATAAATGTACCTTTAACTTCAAACAGTAGCACGATCTTACCTCATGTAAACAAACATCATGGCTGCTAGATCTGTGTATCAGTTATTACCTCCCCTTGTTTCACATCACTTCCGTAACTAGAGATGTATTATTGAGCGGCAAATTTGAACTCTTAAAAAGAAGCACAATTTTACACCCACAGTTGTTTAATTATTGTAAAATTAAATTATAAGGAATGGCTCTAATCCTTGGCCAAATTATTCGATTATAACCTGGTTTGGGTCATTTTACGCTTTTTTATAATCTGCTTCGCGGATTATAAAGCGTAAACTGACCCAAACCAGGTTATAATCGAATAATTTGGCCAAGGATTAGAGTCATTCCTTAAATAAATGCCTAAATACTGCTAGAATGGGTAATTATAATGAGAGAACTTGAATTCATATTTATCAAGCCATCTGCTTCAATCTGACAAATAATAATCATTGGATTTCTGCTGGGGTCAATATTTTTATAAGATTATAAGCCCTGCTTAATATATTCTAGGAGAAGATAATGTCGATAATAATTACTCGGGGAATATTTTACGCGCAGTACTGTACATAATTCTATGTAAAGGGTTGGGCTTTTCTTATAAAACTGTATTTACGTATATACATCTCATTTGTCTAACTCATATTTCTATCATCTATTTGTGATTCTGGTCTATTGTATGTTTGAAATACTACACTAGAGCTCTCAGGATTTTATATCACTGTTAATGAGAAATTCATGAAATATATTTATTTTTTTTTTATTATTAATCAAGATATTTTAGGGAAATGGAAATTCTTTGTATTGCAAAATGAACAAATCGTGATTCTTAGACTATCAAATGGAACTTGGCAAAATTGAAAAACACGCAAAAGACGATTGAGGAATCTGATTAGTTTTTGTCTCTTTAAGACAACAAAAGACAATAAAGACAACGCAATGACTGTAGAGGCAGTCAACATTTCGGGAAACGGAACATTGTCAAAAGGAGCTTCGGCTTTGGGTCCTTTCCAGTTTTTATTTGGTTTGCCAATTGCTGTTTGAACTGTATATCAATAATGGTACTAATAAAGAGCAAAAGGCTTAAATTTTCTATCCGTATGCCTGCATTGCAAATGGCCATTTCTGATATGTGCTTAGGTATTAATTACTCTGTGTATTCCAAACAGCATTTTAGCGAGTCCAAATATATTTGTTTCACTAAGAGGTTTCTCATCATAGCGCTTTACGTCATTGGGTCTTTGACCATAACCATCATGAACACAGATAGATTCATTTCACTTCGATTTCCTTTTCAGTATACTAAAATTTGTACATATTTTAATATTGCAGTGGCTTGCCTTCTTCCTGGATTATAGCCATACATTTACCGATTCTGGAAAACAATTTCATATACAAACTTCGTTAACTGATAGGGATTCATTTCAATGGTCACTTGTTGTGAACTTTGGACTTATCTACATAAATCTGGTGGAGTATTGTTACGTCATCAAATGCGTCACGAAGAATGCAACAAAACAAATTCAAACTTCCCTGGGAAACAGACGATGTGTAATAAAGATATCTCTGTTCACGGGATGTTTGGTGTTTTTAACCTTTCCAATGTTTGTCACCAACATGGTGAGCGCTATTCAAGAAGAGCTGGAGAGTGTGTTAATGGCGGTGAGGCTCAGAATGATATTTGCCCTAATGGCGCTTATTAACCCTTTACTTAATCCAGTAATTTATTGTTTTCTGTTTACTGAATGTCGTTTTCAAGTCATCAATATATTTTGTTTTTGGAATAAAACAGTGTCTGAAAGGAATCAAAGAAAAAGAAATATTTTTTTTCTGCTCTTATATGCAACCGTCGGGGTCATCCAATGGTATTATTCCAATGAACAGTCTTAAAAAAGTGAGTAAAAAAGGTCCCTAAAATATGTGTAAGTGGAAGATTTTACTTTATATATATAATTTTATGCAGAATTTTCAACAACAATGAGCAAAAAAATATTGTATCTAGAAATACAGTTATTTGGCCAGTTCCGAATAAGAAACCGATTCGACGGTGCTATAAATATACTAGGAATTATATCAAAATCCAAGTGTTTTGTCAACGTAGTTCGATGACTTGTGGAATTAAATATCGTTTCATAAAAGTTCAGACTTCCCTCAAAAAAATTTATTTCGCAACTTACCATAGGTGTCCATTTTACCAGTTACGAATAACCCGACGGGTTCCGGATACCCTAGAGATTCTTATTCAATTCAACCCTAAATTAACAAATATACGTCCCAGACGTTATCCATTGGCATGCCTAAGAAAAGTTAAATTAATTGCTTACCAATAAATTATATGTATTTCCAAAGGTTGAAGAGAAACTAGAGGTACTGTGGGCACTGAGCTCATTTTAATGATACCCCACGTCTCCTTTATGATTATTTAAGACAAACTCCATGTTTTACCCGAAATAAATGTCAGATCAAAAAGTAAAATAAAAGGTCACAATGTCATAATGCAATAAAGAATACGTGAAAGTATTATTAAATCTTATTCAGTTGTATAGGAGGAATTGCGTATAAGAGATGGATATACCTTTCAATATTACAAAGAATGGCAGTATCTACGTTTTTCTCAGGGAGCCCAAATTATGTACCAGATCCAAAAATAAAATAGGTGCACTTTGGCACTGTTAAACAAAGATTCTGTGAAAGACTCAGTAAATTCTGTGAAGCGTCATTAAACTTTATTCAGTGGTAGAAGAGGGGTTGCGGATAAGAAATGGATACACCAGAGCATATCAGACAGACGGACGTACAGCTAGACGGACGGACGGAAGTACAGACGGTTGGATGGACAAACATCCCATTACTTTATACCCCTTCTTCCTGTTTTTCAAGCGGGGGTATAATAAGTCACGTTTACAATGAAAAAAAAACATCGAAGAGTGAATTTATAATAGTGTTTAAAATGGGTATTCGGAACTGGTAAAATAAGAACACGAAAATATTTCGATATCTTCCAGTGTTCTAAATATTTATTTTTGACAAATTTTTAGTATATATTAGAGTACATATCAAACTTACTTTTGATACCTGGAACGTTGTTTTATGTGAAAATTTTATGCATCTACAGAGGTTTTTCTGCAGACTTACGCGTCGCGGTGATTCAGATTTGTTGCATTGTAAAAGTATGCCAACTGTTTCAAGTACGATAACGAAACCAAACTGAGGGCAAAAAATCAAAACTTCACATAATTCAAACACTCATAGATAAGCCTTCTTACCATAGAAATCAATTTATTTTTACACCATTGAATATATTCATTATCAGTCCTTAAATTACTAATTATTCGGAACTGGCCAAAATCCGGAACTGGCCAAACGACTGTAGTTGTTTTTAAAATATATTCCAACAGTTTTATTTCTAATTAGTGCAGGAATGTGTAATATTAAAGTTGTTCAAAATAAAATGAAATTATGAAATTAGTGTTTCTTAAATTATATTTTTATCACTCGACGGTTTAAAAAGAGTGAACAAGACCGTTATCTTCATTTGACGTACTTTCAGAAGACATTGCTTTATAACATACAAGGAGAAAATGCCAATTTATGAACTGCGGGATTTTGAAGAGTTTTCCCTAAGTACTCTTCAGTAAGGGAGTGCGGGAAATACTAATACGTTAGAATAACAATGATTTAAGCTTCTCATAAATGATATGTTATATAATACTAATTAAAGAGATACCCAGGGATGACACGCATTTTTCGGCATGACAAACAAAATATGTTTCATTTTAGATATGGCAAAAAAGTGATGTTTATTTAAGAAAGACAGCAAAATGTTACGTTCAACTAAGAAAGAATGAATTTTAAAAAATGTGAATTAGCAAAATTGAGATGTTCATTTTAAAAGAAATGTTTGACGCTCATTTTATAAAGGGATAGCAAAACTATAAGAGGGACTGTGTTCAATTTATGCCCTGTTCACACAGAGAGTTTAATTCGCAGTAAATTATGCCCTGTTCACACGGAGATTTTAATTCGCAGTAAATTAATGCGAAGTAAACTAATGCGCATCAAACAAATGCGAATTAAATTGCGTTCACACGACAGCTAATGCGAAGTAACCTAATCCGAATTAAAATTTTACTTCTGCAGCCCAGCGTCAGCAGGCTATTATGACGTCATTTGCAAATCACGTCACCTTCTACAGAAGCAGATCCATTTGACATAATGGCAAAGTGTCTATATACACATTTTCATGATTAACAAAATTTTCCTTAGTTTTTCACTCAAAAATAGCACAAATACCTAAAGCTGACCATCGACAAGTGGTATTTGACTAAATTTTGCCATTACACATGACTCAGAATTTAATTCGAATTAGCTTCGCTTAGCGTTCACACGGAGCTAAAGCGAAGTAATTTAATGCGCAGTAAACTAATTCGAATTAAACTAACTCGCATTAAATTCTCCGTGTGAACGCTAAGAGAAGCTAATTCGCAGTAACTTTATGTTTAATTCGAATTAAACTCTCCGTGTGAATAGGGCATTAATGCGAAGTAAACTAATGCGAATTAAAATAATGCGAATTAAATTGCGTTCACACGACAGCTAAAGCGAAGTAAACTAATGCGAATTAAAATTTCATCTCTTCAAAAAGACTATTCAGTAAGGCTTTTATGACGTCATTTGTAAATGATGTCATGTATGCAGAGCCATCAATTTGATATAATAATCATAGTGGCTACAGGTATATATTTAGTGATTACCATACTTATCCTTGATTTTTGAACCAAATATACCACGGATACCTATATTTAACCACCAACATGTGTCCTGTGACTTAATTCTGGCCTTACGTATGCGTCAAAATTTAATTCTAATAAGCTTTTCTAAGCGTTCACACGGAGCTACTGCGAAGTAATTTAATGCACAGTAAATTAATTCGAAATAAATTAATTCGCATTAAATTTTCCGTGTAAACGCTAAGCGAAGCTAATTCGCAGTAACTTTACGTTTAATTCGAATTAAACTCTCCGTGTGGACAAGGCATTAGAAAAACAAAGCATTTTTATATGATGAGTTTTTTTTTCTTTTTTGTTTTTTTTCGCTTGCTCCTTTCTGTCTAATCCAGAAAAACATTGTGAGTACATAATTTCTTAAATAGAATTGTGATTTGGGCGCTTTTAAACTGGGGTTAAATTGTTTGCAATTATTTCGACAGGGCGAAAAGAAGAAGGGTAAAAATTCACTAATTTACTCTGCATACACATAAACTCCTCCATGACACCTGATCCCAGCTCTGATGTTTTGAAGGTCCATGCAAGTGTTTGCTCTGCTCTTCTATTTTGTATTGTTTTATGGATTTTTGATCTTGAATACTGTTGGTTATCTCAATATGATTTACATGTATACAGTTCTTTGCCAGGAAATTGCAGATTTTTTAAATTTTAAATCACGCACCTCCGATGACATATACTTATATTTTGTTGTCCCGGAGAAAATTCTTCTCTCGGAAAATATTCTACGACGGTATCGATGAACTATTAAAGTTGAATTAAGGATCCTCACACATAGTAACCGATGAAATTACGTTCAGAGCGAAAAATCAACCGTAACATTAATGGTTCATACCAATTCTGTGACTTCCGAAAAATTCCTAACATTACAAGGTAAACAATTTTCCCAAATGCATGAAGGCTTGGATAAATAATAATTACCTACCGTTCCTATAAATATGTACTTTTTTCTCCTTTTGATACATTGTCTTATGAAGCTAATATTTCCTCAGCTGTATAAATAAGAATTTCTAATTTACATGTACCATCTCCGAGAGTCGATTAAATATTTCAATTCAACTATTTTAGATAAAATTCTCCCGATAATGGTGAAACATTCATATAAACTTATCATTTGATCTGGGGTGTTTTGTGTTATGTTGGCGAGTTAATGAACACCATTTTGTTGGTGTTCACTCACAGAGCCCAAATACATATAAATTTAGAACAAATGCGGAGAATGAATTTAATATATCATTGAAATAGTTTTCAATGACATTTAATTCCTAAAGATCTTTTCATATTGTTATAATATATCTTATATGACAATATTGGAAACAAGTACCCATATATAATCATTTAAGATCAGAAATCAATGACGCGTTATCACCACAAATTCTAAATTAGAAATAATTGTGATGGATGCATTTGATATATCATCGATAATAATTATCATTGACATTTCAAACTAATTAATATTTTTATATTGCTATAATATATCTTATATGACAATATTTGAAACAAAAAATACCAATATATAATCATCTTTAGATCAGAGAGGAACAACCTTCCATCATGTTTATTACCACAAGATATTCTATCTCTGTATATTATGGCATATGCCGTATATACTCACCTAACAGTCGGCTCCCCTATAAGTCGATTGTACATGTATTAAATTGGGAGAGGGGGATTTTGGGTACTCCTATAAAATGTTTTTCTAATGAATGTAAGTATCTACCGGGTATACTAACGTATACGTCGGTCCGCCTTTAAGTCGGTTGTAGTTTTTGTATTAATTTTGGAGGTATTTGACACTGACCCGCTTATAAGTCGGTACAACTTTTTGTCAGATTTGGTTGACAATTTTTAATCAATGATGTGATGTTTTAACATGGTTTCAGTCAATATTTATTTCAAAATGACCTGGATATCTTTTGATGAATCATTAAAAGATAAGTAATGCACACCGACGATTGAAATAAAACAATTAAAATTATAAATATTTGTACTTTATTCATAATCCTATACTTTTAAATAAATAAATATATAATCAAATATATAGAGAATGTGTTTAAAGATAAGCTGCAGTATTGTGTATAAACTACTACTTTGGTTGCCCAGAAAGAAATACCAATGAATCTTTCAATTAGTCGCCATTAAGTCGGACACAGAGTTTTGGACCAATATTTCACTCCCATATAACCGACTTATAGGCGAATACAGTGAAACCTGACTAATCCGAAATGCATTGGAAGACCAACTTTATGTTGGAATATACTGGGTGTCGGATTGCACAATGATTGATTGATGTACATGGTAGTTTTAATTTTTGTGTAAAATATTGCTTGTCTTGTCATTTCATATAGCTGGATAATCCCACCAACAGTTTTGATCGATTGATTATATATTGTTAAACGTCCCTCGAGAATTTTTACTTACATGGAGACACAACCATTTGCCGTTATAGAGCTGCAAATTTTGTCCTATATTCGGCACTCAGGGCCATTGAGTAGGGAGGGATCCTTTTCGTGCCAGTGTCACGAGACCTCGGTTTATACGGTCTCATCCGAAGGACCGGTGTCCACGTCCCACAGTGAGATTCAAACCCGCGACGTAAGGATCAACTCCTTACTTCGCAATTCTAGAGCAGACGCTCTAACCACTGCGCCACGCGGGCGACTGATTGCGTAGTGTAAAACACATGAAAAATAGTAAATTGGGAAAGAAATTTAATGTCGGAATTCAAAAGTGTCGGATAGCACGGGTGTCGGATTAGACAGTTTTCACTGTATATACGGTATATTTGTTATCGAAATCGTCTGGATTCAAAACATTTTGTTACTTCAATATTGTTGTTCAAATTTGATATTATTGATTGATTAATTCTTAAAATAAATTTAATTCTCCCAACTGGACTTTCTCTGAAGGATATCAAATGTAAAAAGCATCCCAAAAGTCCCCTGGAGCAGTTCTGTGCCCCGTGTGGTGTTCCCTTCTGTGTGGAGCGTACCAGCTCTGAGGGTCACAGCAGACATGACCTTAAAAATATAAACAATTTTGCAAAAGTAAACAAATCATACTATAATTGTGACTGAGGGCTATTAAAACAAGGTGAAATTGTTTTTAAGTGTGAAAGTGCGAAAAAAAGATGGATCAAAAAACACCCTGCATACAGTACTTGGTCAAAAAATATGCAAATTTTCAAAATTAAAAATCATTTCAGATGACAATATATGTGCCAGTCATATATATGTGTTATTCTTATTATATTTTGTTATAAAAAGTATGATTCAATTTAAAGTTTCAATATTTTGACAGTATAAAAGTTTCTTACTTTTGAGTAAAAAGTCATTTTTTTTCTATTCATGTTTTCTCTTGGTATGTAAGTGCATGAATGCAGGGCATCATAACTGTATAAATATTACAATTTTATGCTAAAGTGACACTTAAGCGGGAATTGCATCCTGCATATAAATGATTGTCGACTTCTATTATCGTTCTTGGCTGTGTTTACTTTTCACCTTCCAGCCATTGCACATAGACGGATGTAATGCTTATCATATAAAGTGCTTATCATGAACAACTACCTTTGTGACAAACCTCTTTATGTATATCCGTGATGGTTGACATTTAAAATTGTTTAAGGAACTCTTTTTACGTGCTCTAACAACGTTCGTTACATTTAAGATGGAGGAAATATGGAAACAGACATTGATGTTCGTATTATTATTAATAGGAGAAGGTAATTTTTCATAATGTTCTAAATGAATTGAAAAGTGCACACTTTTGAAACTATTAGTAATTTTTTTTCTGTTTATTGTTTAGATGTTTAGTAGATAATCGAGATTGAAATGTGTATGTACAATTATTAAAAGGTAAACATGGGACTGAATCACTGAGGTTGTTTTTTTTTCATTTTTCACGTTGATTTATGCACTGCAATTGTTGACCTGCATAGAATGTTGTTTATATTAGATATTCAGAATTTTAAAATTAAATTTTTGCCGCGTAAATAAAGTGCAAATGTCAATGTAATAAAAATACATCGTGTATTGCATTATTTTTCCACAGGTGCGTGTTTGTCATCAAAACTTGACGCCCTACAAAAACAGTATGGAGAGTGGAGACTTCAGCGTTCTCCGGAATATTCAACTTCTCTGGGCATATACAAGTATAATGACAAAGTGGAAAAGTTTGCATACTCAGGATTTGATGAAGAATATGTACGATAGATTATAGTAATATATAAATGTAGTTCTACAATTAATTAATTGAAAGAAATATATATTCAAATTAAATATATAAAATTGCTCAATAATCCAGTTTCTTTTCTTTTCATATTCTTTGGGATAATTATTCTTCTTTCAATTATGTAAAATTATTTGAGCTCCTGTTTTGTATTGTTTTGTGGACTTTTGATCTTGAATACTGTTCGTTATCTCCATATATTTTATTGAAAGAATTATACATACATTTACTATATATTTAAATTGTAGACCAAATGCCTAAATCTACTAAAGGATTTGAAAAATATTGACTACAACCAACTTACATCGAAAGAGAAGACTGATTATGACATTTTTAACGATACATTGACGACTATCGTTCGCGGACATGATTGGCGAGAGTAAGTTCACTCTGTTAAATAGGATTACGATAGAGGCAAATAATTTCGTTGTTCGGGAAAAAGCAATCGATAGTCAACCTTATCTCTAAAAGTCAACCTAAAAGTCGGTTTTGGGGAGTGAAATTTTGGTCCGATTGATAGGCCAGTCAGTGAAAGATTGGTATTTTTTTCCGTGACGACCAAAAGAAGTATTTCATAAATAATCCCGCAGTTTAATGCTAAAACACAGTCTTCATATATCATGCATAAAGTACAAATGTTTATAAAATTTGAGAGTTAATTTCAATCTTCTGTGTGCATTACTTATCTTTTAATGATTCATAATTAGATATCAAGGTCATTTTAAAACAAATATTGACTGAAACCAGGTTAAAACATAACATCATTGATTTGAAATTGTTAACAAAATCTGCCAAAAAGTCGTACCGACTTGTAAGCGGGTCAATATCAAATACCTTCAAAATAACTACAAAAAACACAACCGATTTATAGAAGGACCGACTTATACGCGAGTATATACGGTAATGTTTAACACAGGAGGGCACCAGGACATTTTTTCTGATTCAAATGGAAATCATATTTTCATTAGAAAAAAAGGCATGAAATTAAAACAATTCTTTTCACAAGGAAATTAATGATTTTATTTCAAATGTCGAAATGAATTTTTCATGTTTTATGAAGAGAATATTAACATTCAGATCGCTTAAAATAGACTAACAATCAAAAATATCGAATACTTCATTTAATTTGTTTATATATGGAACTCATAAGAATTCAATAATCACGATAATCTTTATATCTTCCATGGCTCTATAAAAAGTTACAAAATTCACTGATGTATTTGAGTATAAAATTATTTTTTAAATATATTCTTTAATTTCTTAGCTACAATGCCTTGAACCCAATCAATTTTTTGGAGGGACCACAAATTGACCCATCAGAACTTCATAAAACAACACCATTTGACACCATTGGTGATTTTGAAAACTACTTAAGACGACTGGAATTATTTCCAAAGCAGGTATAGGGGTAAAACATAATGCATTTAATAGTATTTGTTTTGAACTGATAAAAGCAAAAAAAGGGTCCTCAGTTTTCTTTCTCATCATGGATCAGCAGAAAGTGTTCAGTTTCCATAAAAATGATTTATTGATTGCATTTTGTTGTAGCTGTACATCAAAGCATAAGAAACATGCACAATAATAATACACGAACACAAATTCGTCACAAAATAAATCCTGAACTCTGCTTCGGACATGAACATAAAAATAGGAAAAGAGAAAAGAAAAAAGGCAATTGTCGATTTATATCATTTATACCGCAAGCAATGTGTTTAATTTTCTTTCAATTTCATGAAAATCTTTTAAAGTACTGATATTTGTTAATACAATTATCCTGTCGTTTTGCATGTCACCATAATAAATAAAAAACGTATATTTATTACTTAAAAATAAAAACTGGTCTCAAAACTTCCTATTGAACTAAGTCATAGGAAATGCAGCGGAAGGAGGACAAAAGGCCCCTTATGAATTCTACTGTGTTTTGTATTTATAAATAAGGATGTTTTTACAAGGGCAAACGTAATATTCCTCTTATTATACCTCCCGCTATATATATACTCTTTATCAAATAAAAATCTCCTCTCATATCACTGAATGAAATTTGATGAAACTTTCAAAAAATTGCCATTGTGATCGTCACAAAATAAACCCTGTGAGCTACTATTTTACATTTTGATCCGACACATATTTTGGGTTTGTCACAGCAAAACATGGACACTGTCTTTATATTCATATGGGAGACGGGGGTATCATTTAGTGAGCTCGCTGCTCACAGTACCTCTAGTTTATATTTCCTTACCACATAAATTCATTTGAACATAAACAAAAAAAAAAGTTTTATTTTCATGAAAAATTTGTCAGATATTCATCCTTTTTTAATTAAGATTTCCATTCATATTTAATTTGATCGATGCAGAATTGTTTTATATGTTTGCTTTATTTTTAATACTTGCATAAGGTTTACCTAATTATTGTATTAAAAGTCGTTTCACTCAAAAAGGTTTAAAACCATGAAATGTCTGAGCAATAAGATAATGGAATGAAGACCGACTCAAGTTTGGTGTGTCTAAAATCCATTATAATGATAAACAATTCAAAGCAACGAGGCTGTATTTAAAGCAAAAATAACAGGAGGGTCACCATGTAGTGCACAGTTTAGTTTTAGATTTTACAGTATTTGTGATAGGATGATTCCATGACACCTTTGTACGTAGAAATACATATATTATATAGAAATTCTTTCTTTTCTAAATTCAAAACAAAGATACAAAACAAGATACCAAGCATCTCCACGTATTGTAATTTTAATTTTTAAACGAAATACATAAAGTGGCAAAGTGCAACATACCTAAGTGTTTTGTTGTTTATAAAAATGGAGAGTGAAGGTTGTTTCTTGAAGTTCTACGATAGTACAATAACTGTGAGTTGAGTTCGTGGCAGCACACAGAAATGTTAAGGAATGAGATGTTCTACAAATTATTTTTGTTTTTGTTAAAAATAAATTGCAGAGGCAGCTGAACTTAAACTGGATTAAAACATAAAAAAACATACAAGAATTGATTATTTTTATTTATTTTTACTTACATTTCTTCTTCTGACTTTTTTCCAGATAGACGAAATGATAGAAAGATTCAATAAGTCCATAGAAAAAGGACACACATATCATAACGTATCGGTGGTATGTAAAAGCACAATACTATATTGCAGTCTAATTTTTGAACAAATTTATAAGGTTGTATTTCTGCATAAAAACTTTAAAAAATAATTTGTTTTCCTACTGTATCCTTAGGTTTGTACATCTTGCTTATATTCAAAGTTCTTAAAGAATTGAATTTCTGTGTATAAGGCTCATGTTGATTTTACATTGTATCTGCGCATGCTTACCGTATTTTTTCAGCATAATTATATTGAAGACTAGTAACAGCTATCAGCAAATTAAATCAGATTTCTTTTATTTCATCACAGAACAGGGTTCCAGAACAGATAGATGACATCCTTAAAGATGCCAATGATACAAACTTTTCAATGTACGAACCATTTCGCAAGAAACTGACGGACAAGAAAACCATTCCTGATACGAGAAAGTAAGAATTTACAATAAAACTTTTAAAAGAGAGTTTTGGTTTTTTATGAGTATGCAGAAGCCCGTTTATGCCGTTGAAGATAAACAGGACTTGATTTACAGTGTACTCAAGCCAACAGATGATCAAAGAAATTCTTTTGGGTTGTGTGGTGAGATTTGTAATCGTTGCAATTTTCATGTTACCTATGTCACTCGATAAAAATTCAGAACACTTGCATATATGCCTGCATATTTACATGTACAAGTATGTATTGCGTAGTAGATTTATCGTAAAATATTGCTAAATATAACACCAGTTTCGATAATCAGATAAACGTATAATTATGTAGAGAGAATTATATCCTGCGTCCATTAATTGAGATCTGAATCATGAAATAAAAACAAGATGTGTTTGTGAAAAACTGATGCCCTGTTATAGCAACAAAGTTAATTTTCTCAAATGCAAATCGAATATGTTAGCACCCCCGTTGGAAACCAAGGCTGATTTCGCTTTGTTCCTCTCTCCATCACCCGGGAGATGGAGAGAGGAACGATCGAAGCGTAATAAGCCGTGGGTTTCCGACGATGTTTCGAACGCAATTTCAGAAAGGCCTTCTCTCAAGAGATACAATTTTGAAAAATAAAAGCTCTAGCACCACCTTTTCAAAATTTAAGACCAAGATTTAAGTTTTTTCAGGGAGGTCAAACTCCAAAGTCAAAGTTATTGGTTTTAAAAGAAATGTCTCCTCATAAGAATTACATATGTTAAGTATGAAAGCCCTAGTCTTTACCGTTCAAAAAGTTATGGCCAAGGTTTAAAGTTTTTAAAAAGTGGGTCAAACTTCAAAGTCAGGGTAAAGGATAAAAGTTGTTGGTTCCTTAAAGAAATATCTTCTCACAAGGAGTACATATGTGAAGTATAAAAGCCCTAGCCTTACCTTTCAAAAGTTATGGCAAAAGTTAAAGGTTTTTTTTTTAAGTAGATCAAAACTTTAGTCGAAAAAATAAGTAGCAACTGTTCCTTCGCCATGCGCTCGGCACTTTAAGTGAAAGATGCAGGTCCTTCGGAGGTGACCTCAAAAACCTATGTCCCTTGTCACGGCTGGCGTTAGAACAATAAAGATCCTTCACTGCTCAATGGCACCGAGTACTAGTGCCGATCGCGAGTAAAGATCAAAATTTTAAGTCCTTCACCTGTATTTGGTGATGTCTCTACATGAGTGAGAATTCTCGGATGGGGTGTAAAAAAACATACAATCAAATATTGCAATGTTCAACAGCCAGTTATAATAAATGTTTTCATATCCTATATTAAGTTACAAATATAATGTTGCTGAAAATTTCCAAATATGTTTCTCTATCAAAATTTCTTTTGAATAGGTATATTAGAAGATTGCATTCATTCATTATTTGTTATCTTGTTTTCAGAACAGATATCAGATCAAGGGCCAAATCAGCCGTTAATAACATTCTTCAGAAGTACAGTGACCTTAAATCTTATCTAGAGAATGTAAGTTACAGTGCATTACTTCTAATAGAGACTTCATAACTTTGAAGACAACGAGCAGTTACCAAGTTCAGAAACCCACTGGAACAATAAAAATTGGGAGCAAAGCAAACACAGACCTCTAAAACCACCAGAGGTGGGATAAGGTGGCAGAGAAGAGTAAGCATTCCCTGCAGACTGGTCACTACCGCTTCGTGCTTATAGCTTATCGTCATGATCTGAAATCTGAGCAATCCGAAGATAATTCAATATGAAAATAAGGGTTAAAAATCTTTAACCACCTTACAACATTGTGTTGACCAGAGTCCTGCGAAATGCTGTTAAATAAAACTGTTGTCTTATTTGTCAAAAGCTGTCTTTGTTATTATATCTACCGTTATTTTAAAACTAGGAACTTTTATTCAATTTATGCTGCAATGTACATACATGTTATTTTCTCTTTAGGTGTACTTTAGTCATCTAAGACCGGGATTTGGAGTAAGTACTTGGGGTAAAGGAGTGGAATTCTACAAGGAATGTCTACGATGGCACCTCTCTTTGGATTTGTCTCCAGAAGAAGTACACAATAAAGGACTACACGAAGTTGAGAGAATTTCGTCAGAAATGAAGAAGGTTGGATCGATTTTTTGGAATATTTTTTTAAACTTAGTTCATTATATGTAACATGTAGAACATTATGGTTTTGTTTTAGGTCATGCTTAAATTGAATCACCGCGGCTCTGTAAAGCAGTTTTTTGATGACATCAAGAGGAATTCATCGTTCTTTTTAAAGTCTGGCGTAAGAACTATATTTTAATTAAATACAAATTTCTAATGAATCAAAAACTTTTTTTGATAAAGTTTGAAGTCATTTTTTAAAATTCCATGTTATGTTATGTGCGTTTTCTCTTTTATGAGTTGATGGGGTTTTTTTTCAGGATGAGATTATTCAATGGTATAAAAATGCGATTGAAAAGGATATTAAACCCAAATTACCATCTCTGTTTAAAAACAATCCAGATTTGCCTGTAGAGTAAGTTTGAAGATATCTAGCGTTTAAGAATATTTTCATTATTTTACACTTCACAAATTTGTCAATAAACATGTCAAATTATTTACTTTTCCATCAGTCATAACAAGAATTGTACTGACAAATTACGAGGCCAAATTTCTATTTTTCTGTTCAAAAAGTGACACATCATTATTTTAAAAACAAGATTATGAGATTATGTAAAGCGTCAAATTGCCGAAGAGTCAATTTTTCAAGATTTGAAGGTAAAACTGATAAAACAAAATGACAATTATGATTTTACTTAAGAAAAAGGTGTTCAGATGCTTTTTATTATTTATAATCAAGCACGATTTTGAGTCACATTGACAACGATTTCTATATTATGCATATAACAGTAAAAAACATTTTCCTTCTGCCTGTTGTTTTAGTGTACAGCCTAACCCAATAGATGGAATTGGAGGTCAGTATTTAGCAGGACCCCCCGACGGTTCACGACCCGGAGTGTTCCAAGTCAATGTTTTCCATCCCAATAAATCGTATGTTTATGTCGCTGGACTTAAAGTTTTTTTTAAATGCTTGTGTCAGAGTAGAGCTTTTCATTTATCTCTTAAGTGTGACTTAATTTTAAGCTCTGTTCCATTTTAATGCATAAGAAAGATGAACATGATTGGACAATTTGATATGAAGATTTTACAAAAATTAACAGTTTAAAAATCATGACTTTCAACTAAATATACACAACCACTCTCCACGATAAATTAAAGTCCAGGTTTTTTTTTTACTTCATTGACAGCTTTTTTTTCAATAAAAATGGAACTCGTAAATTTACTTACCTTGTCATTGGTCATTTTCAAAATTATTCTGTTAAAAACATTCTGATTATACACACAAGTACTCTGAAGTTAACATCAAAAAGATGCTTGAGTTTCTGATTGAAAATATCTATGCTGATTTTGGAGACCAGGTTTTCCAACAATCTATTGGAATTCCCTTGGGTACCAATTGAGCCCCTTATGAGCAGACCTATTTTTGTATTCATATGAAGCAGAATTTGTACAAAATTTTATGCTTGAAAAGAAGGAAACAACTTGACATTTAGATATATCGACGACGTATTGTCAATTAACAATGGAAATTTCCTTGACCTTATGTTTGATATTATATAATATTTTTAAACTTGGCCATAAATTTTGGTGAGCTTGAGATAAAATATATTTATCACAGATTAACCTTCACATCTGTTTCATACTAGAATATTTTACTTGAAAAAGACGTTAACCTTTTCAAGAACTTTTCAACACCGTAAGGGCTAGATGACTTTAACTTTTCTAATTCTTGTGACAACTTCCCTTACTTACGCAGCAATAAACCTTCATCATGTGTATTCTTTGAGTTTATATATTTTAATTTTTTTTAACCTTGGCCATAATTTTCTAAAACGAGAAAAAATGTTGACACACAAGTTGATGAAGCAAGAATGTGAGCAGTCTCGTTTAAAGTATTCTTTTAGCAAGTTCTATAGTCGATACAATGACGTTGTCAGCAAATACAATTTATAATTGAGTCAAATGCTGACTGACGCTTTTCAAACTAATTCTTAGTCCATTTTGATACACTGAATTGATGACGGATCTTTCCGTTATTGCCCGATCATGACAAGGAGCACACGGCGGATGTGACCGGTATAGGTACTAATATATTCAATTTGCATTTAAGAAAAGTTTAATCTTCACTATGTTTTGGAGGTCAGTGTTTCACAAACACATCTTATTTTTAAATTTTTGTCAGGGTAGTTTGATCACGTATATATCGTTATCTCCATATATTTCATTAGTATCGCTTATTGAATTTGATTGTTAATATTATAAAGCACACACTCAAACCTTTCAAAAACATACATATTTTTACTTGTATGAAGATATACATTCGAAAAACACGGATTGTGTATAATGTTCCATAAAGCAGCCCTCAACTACTAAAACTAGTATGTATATTCTTAAACCCTTTAACGGTGAATAAATGTGTAGCTCACAATTTTTTTTTTCTAATTTGTTTCCTCATATACCCTACTTTTTTTATTATATTTATCTAATCACTGATGTTTTTTTTGTGCTTGGTTTGTTTGTTTTGTTTGTTTGTTTGTTTTTCGTTTTTTGTTTTTTGTTTTTTGCTTTTTTTTTCAAATGTACATTGCATTCAACTATAAAGATTATCTATATTTGAACAAAAACAAAATTTTAGTAATATCTCTCAATTGCATTATACTGTAAACCAACTTTTATTCGGCACTTGAAGTGAAATTCACAAGTTTTGCGGATGAACTTTAACTCGCGTTGGTCTACGCCACACACTAGTATTTTGCTTTGTATTTGTCACTGATCAATGTTCCTGGTCGCGAAAAAACATTCGTCGCGGTTCGATTTCAAACCGACAAATCGCGAATAAAAGATGAAGCGAATAATAGCTGGTTTACAGTATATCAATTAGATGAATGACAAAAATAAGTTCAAATTATGCTTATCATTACTAAGAATGGCAAAAAATTAAATGTAAATGAAATATTTAAATTCACATTCTTACGTTATAATTTCTCTTTTCCTTGTAGAGTAACAATAGATTTCATGGCCCTCTTGCTTCATGAAACAATACCAGGTCATCATTTGCAGGTTAGAAAATGTCTTGCATTTAAACTTAGGATCTCAAAAACATATTTCTCACACTCATTTTTTTATTTTTTGGAGGGGGTTTATTTGAATAAGGTTTGAACATCAACAGTCAGCAGATCTGTTTGTTTTGTTTTTTTCGAATTAGGGGAAGTAGCGTGATCTTCTTTTTCTTGTTTCATTATTGAATTCTGGCAGGTAGAGTGATATTATTGTTTTAATTTTTAGGGTAGTATCCAGTCAACTCAGGCAGGTCCAGCATACCGCAGACAGAACCTTGACGATAAATATTTTCAACCCCCAGCACTCCCTCCTTTTTATACTGCTTACTTAGAGGTGAATAAATTAGTAGTGATAATTAGAAGATATGTTTTGCATATATTTTTAAATCATCGGATATAGATAAAGTAGTCACAATAATTGCTATATTTTCTTTTAACAAGAGTTAAATTATTTACATCTGAAGAAATATTATTTAATGCCAGGCTAAAGCATTTATTATTTTCAATACATTCAAAATATGTAATATGTTTGAATAATAAGTAGTACTTACAAGTGATATTGTTTATCAGTAACGGTTGTAAACCAACCTTTTAAGAAAATGATTTTTAGCTCACCAGAGCCGAAGGTTCAATTTTCTGATTCATCGTAAACTTTTCACATTTTCGTCTTCTTCTTAAGAACTACTGGACCAATTTCAACTAAACTTTTTGCCTTGGTTAACGGCATTTACTTTAATCAAATGATAATGGGAGATAATTATGAATTAGTGAAAAATTAATGGCAACATTTAAAAATTCTTCTCAAAAACCACTGGACCCGGAAAGATGAAACTCATGTGTAAGTACTCTCAGGTAGTGTAGATTCAAGTTTGTTCAAATCATGACCCCCAAGATTAGGGTGGGGCCTAATGGGAATAAAAAAGGGAAAATCTTTTAAAATCTTCTCTCAACAACCACTGGGTCAGGAAAGATTAAACAAACTCTTGTGGAAGCATCCTCTGGTTGTGTAGATTCAAGTTTGTTCAAATCATAACCCCCGGGAGTAAGTTGTGGCCAAAGTGGTGCTTCAAAGTTTAACATAGAATACATACATGTAGGAAGATCTTTAAAAATTTTCTTCTCAAGAACAGCAAAGCAATGATTGGTCATAAACTCATATTTATATGAAAGTATTCTCTAAAGGTGAAATTCAAATTTGTTCAAATCATCGCCCCCGGGGATAGGGTGGAGCCATAATGGGGGGAAGAGTCAAAGATTACATATGAAACATAGGAACACATAGGAAAAATCTTTTAAAATCTTCTTCTCAAGAACGGCAAAGCCATGATTGGTCAAAGTTATATTAAAGCATCTGCTTGTAATGTATATTCAAGTTTCTTTAAATCATGACTACTAGGGCAAGAGTGGAGCTATAATGGTTGAACAAAGTTTTAAAAAGATTTTCATAGAGAAAATCTTTAAAATTCTTCCTCTCGAGAGCTGCAAAGCTGTGATTGTTCATATTTTTTATGGAAGCATCCTCGGGTAGTGAAGATTTAAGTTTATTCAAATAATTTATCCCCCCCCGTAAATAGAGTGGGGCAACTATGGGTTTTACGTAGGACTTCACAGGATATATCGTTCAAATTCTTCGCAAGATCCACAAAGGCATGATTGATCAATATAAAAGCACCAAAAAAGGTAATGTAGATTTAAATTTGTTGAAATCATGACTAGCCAGGAGAACAGAGGAGTCATTAAAGTGGATCATAATTAAACAAGGGAATGTAAAGGCTATATCAATAAAAATTTTCATCTTATAAACATCAAACCTATTTTGTATCCTATTATTTTAAAAGCATCCGTAAAAGGTATAGATTTAATTTTGTTCAAATCCCCCTCCTCTGAATCCATATTTATATTTAAACTTCAATACTGACCTTAGTTTTGCCTTTACCTAGCCAGTTGTTCAGGTGAGTGATGTGCTCCCCGGGCTCTCGTTTTAAAAACTATTGTCACGCGTTTTTCTTCAGTCTAAAATTTAAGCATAATTCTTTGGATTCATATAAATTGACAGAACATTTTTGGCTTTTTTTTTTAGATTTCTCTTCTTCTTAGGACTTTTCTTGCATTACTTCGAAATTGGAGTTCGTCTTAAAAATATTATGAAAAATCCAAAAATGAAAGATGAACTCACAAAAATTATATATATAAATTTCTTTTACTATGCTCATAAATTTCTACAATTTTTTACGATATTACATGAAAGTAGTGTACATTTTTTTCCGATCCTGTATTGACAGAGGGTGTATCTTTGATTTCAACTAAAATGAATTTCTTCCACTTGTAGATATTTATAATCTACTTGATGTTTTGATATTATGGATTCATTGAATGATAGTCTAATTGTTTTGCATTGAAACACAGGGATGGGCACTGTATGCTGAATCTTTGGGAGAAGAGATGAAGTTGTACAAGACTGATTATGATCTGTAGGTGTTTTATGTTAGATCTACATAATTTTGAAATATATAATATAATATAGATTTTTAATTCTTTTCTAGCAGTCAACTATGTTATCTATGATATTCTTTAATTTATTTCTATTTTCAGAATGGGAAGATACGGATCTGAAATTTTTAGAGCGTGTCGTCTTGTTGTCGATACAGGATTACATTACTTTAAGTAAGTAAATGTACTTCATGCTAAAGTTGTTCTGATGCACAAAGCAAAACCAGTCAGCATTTTTTTCTTAGTGATGAAATTTCCAGAATTGACAAGATTATTGTACTTTTGTCTGGCATAAACAACAAATCAGGGTTATATAAAAAAAATAAGTTTTTACTTGTATAATATGATAAATCGCTTTTTTCTTCTTAGATAACATTGAAGCGAAAAACATAAATAACGAAATGATCGTGTTCTTAATCTTTTATATTTCTCTGTCCTAGTTTTTTCACAAATAATTCTTCTGTCTTCTTTGTTCTTTAGAGGACAAAACACATGAAGCTTAATGAAATGTATAAAACTAGATCCTGTTTCATGTTATTATTATTTTCTGTTTGACATTAAAGTTGGACAAGAGAAGAAGCCATACAATATATGCTGAATTACACAGCTTACAGTGAAGGTTCTATTACGACTGAAATCGACAGGTACATTACCTGGCCGGGTCAAGCATGTGCATACAAGATAGGTGAACTCAAAATAAGAGAATTGCGCACAAAATCGGAAAACGAACTAGGTAATTCAATACTTACGTGTGTGAACAAAGGAATTTGATTTCCTTTTCTATTTCATTATATTTTTTCATGTACAAAAATTCAAATTTTATGAGGAATCAGTATCATTTACACAAAACAAAATATTGTGGATTTAATGTTTCACAAATGCTAGAAAGTTATATCAGACTCAGAATGTTTCAAAGGTATTTTGCTTTCCAACAACAAGGAAAAGGATAAGTAATAATTAAGTTAAAATAAAACTTGAGCAAGGTCAATATAATCTGATATTTTTTTTACTCCCAAAGGTTCCAAGTTTGATATCAAGGACTTCCATTACGTTGTTTTGAAAGATGGGGCTCTTCCACTTAACGTTCTGGAAAAAAATGTAAATCAATGGATTACAGACACAAAAAATAAACCTGCAGAAACACAAAAACAGTGTATTTCGGGTAGTTTTAGACATGAAACAAGTTTTAAAGTTTTAATAGCAACTTTCATTATCTCTTTTCTTTTGAATTAGTTCTCTGTCCTGTATGTTTAAACCTTTGATCTGTATTATTAATTACATTTACTAGTATCATATATTATTATTCATTAAATATAACCTTACCAGTTGAAGTGACATTTAATCAGTATAATAAATTTTCCATTGCTTTTCATATTTGTATCGACGTTTGTAATATTAGTTGAATATTCTGTACTCGTCATATATGTCTGTATTTTGATTTAATAATCCTTGTAAATAAATGGTGAAACTATTTCTATAATTATTAATGTTATGGACAGTCTTCGGTCTTCACATAATTTACACGAAAGATCAATTGCAAACAAAAACAATTCTCTGGCAATTATTGTAATGCATATTAATGTTAATGAACAATATTTTGATTTACAATATTTGCTGTTTAATTTTGTTAAGCTATCAAAAAAATATTGAATGGAAGATCTACAACACCGTAAAAAAATCGTAAGCAATACACGCAATGCAAAATAATATCAGTTTGGTTTTTTTTTAATATTGAAACATAAAAAAGGTTATTCAATGGTAAAAAGTGGAAAATGTCCAACTTTGTTATTCTTTTCTATTTTTTTTTTTTTTTTTTTTTTTTTTTTTTTTTTTTTGGGGGGGGGGTTGCATTTTATTCTGTTGTTTGTTTAATCACATACATGTAGTTTGAGTGTGTTTTAAACTTTTTAATATCAGTTCTCTTCTGTACATATTTTTTACTTTAGTTTTTATGCGAAGAGTAGTGAATTTCAATCTAAGGCTAAGGTCTTCACAATCATCAACATATTACTCAAGGCCTTCATATTTATTTCTTGGATATCTATGTCATAGTATGGATTTTTCATGTATTTCAAAATTTTGTTTGTATCTACTCCACTTTTTAGCCTGTCTTTAGTACACTCATTAATGATCACTGCCAATATATGAATCAAAAATATGTTCTATGTAAATATAGATTCCCTTCTCATTGTTCTATAGATAATATTTCTTATTAAATTACATATTTCTCTATTTTTAATGCATTGAAATGAAATACATGTATATCTTACTTTTTACGTGGTGATTGAACTGTCAAAACAATTTTAAAAACCTCATTCAGTGAACAGTAGCGAAAAGCAATGCAAAATATGTTATCAGATAATAACACAGCTATAATGCCTTTTTCGTGTGGACCTGTAGGATTATAACTACTACACAGAAAGATCATTTAATGTACATACACGGTTTTAAAAGATGAAGGAGAGTTTCATAGATCTATTTATTTTACGCCAATACCGTGTGTTCAATACTTTCTAATCTTTAGACAGGGTTAAGTTGCTTGTAATTCATTCGCTGGGAGGGGGAGTGGGGTACGATCACGATATTCACCTAAACTGTTCAATTGGAGTCCAATAGATATTATTGACACGTTTGCAGGAAAGTTTACTCGTCAGTTGTCATATTTCATTAAATAAAGTATATTAGAAACAAACTGTTTGTAAACTTACATGCAGAATTGATTAAAACAGGTCCATTTCTTACGGTGACAATTTTACAGACAATTTTCCATGACATTTGGCAAGTAACACCATTTCAGATGAATGGAACCATGGAGCCATCATCAAAATATCAAAGAAAGACAACTAGAACGAATGCAACAAGTATAGGGGAATAACACTTATTTCTATCCAAAGTAAAATTTTTCCTAAAATTGTTATACATGTTTCCGCAACTGTAGATGTCAAATTGCGTAAAGAGCAAGTAGGGTTTAGGCCATGCCGAGGATGTATGTATGGAATATTTACACTTAGAAACATTATAAAACATTGTACAGAATGGCAACGACAAATGCATGTTTAATTAATTTTATTGATTTCGAAAAAGCCTTCGACATTATTCATAAAGACATACTATGGAAATTATGCAGTCATACGGTACCCCATGATATCTAATAAATGTTATCAAGAGTTTTTATGTCAACTTAGAAATCAGAGTTGGAAATATCAGGCAAGAAAAATATTTAACAACTAACAAACTGTTTGGAGATCAAGTCAGTATGCAATAAGAACAAAGCTTAAACTATACAAAAGCTGAATTCTGCCTATTCTCTTGTATGGATCATAGTGTTGAAGAAGGATATAGAACGACCTGAAGCTGTTGACTTTCCAAACAAAGTCCCTGAGAAGGATCATAAGAATATTTTGGCCCAACACCATCTCAGATCAAGACCTTCTCAACAGCTACCTGCAAGAGGACATGGTTACAACCATCACCAGAAGACGCTAGAATTTGGCTATTTACGTAGAAGGGACTCAAACAGCATAGTAAAGAAAGCTCTCTTCTGGATACTCAAGGGAAAACGAAAGAGGGGAAGGCCATAAGTCACATGCCGAAAAACTGGAAGCTGAACTTAAAGACCTAAAGAGAAGCTGGGCACACTCCAAAAGCTAGCCAGTTACAGACAACGTCTGAGAACCCCCGTAACTGTCCTTAAAGGCGTCAAAGGCGGTGATCAAGTAAGTAAACATACAGACAACTAATACAACAACTACTTTAATTACTACATTTTTATTGTAAAACATTTCTATGTAAAATGCTAATACATAAAAATGAACTAGACAGTTGAACAAAATAAAATATTATTAGATTTCTTTCTCATTTGGAAAACTCATTGTTTATACATGTAGTATATTTTGACGATAAGGAACATTCAAATCGCCTTGACTTTGTACTAAAAAAGGTTACTTAAGGTACTCCAATCCTCAGGCTCTGTAATTCAGGTACAAACTAATTAACAATGCTCACAAAAATGTCTCTAAATTGTCAAAGTAATGTTTTTACCCTCGATGATTGTTCAAACTTTATCTTTAAGTTCATGAAAATCATATCTTTCTTCTTTAACGTAAAATTTAAAATTTGAGTATATTGATTGGGAGCATATTAATCTTTTTTAAAAGTGCAATACATATTTTGATAGCCAGGTAAATATTTTTTGCAGTTTATAAGCCCCTTAACACTAAAATAAATAAAGAAGCTTGTAAACAGTTTCTTAACACGGCAACATAAATTAAACAGACCCATGGACCATAAAATGTAGACAAACTCAATTTTGATTTCAGTCTTACTTTTCTACTTTTATGAAAGTGAGACTTAGATTAAATGTGAGCTCTTCGAAGTTATATATCCTCGGAGCCAGTAAATATAAATATAAAAATAAATGAATATTTGAAGGGAGATAATCTTCATTACAAGTTAAAAGCTTGGACATAACAGAAAAACCACTATGAAAATGGATCTAAAAAAACATACAGATATGAATTATCCACAAGAAAAATTGGCAGAGATGAACGAAAAAAGTTCACTGAGGAAAAAAAAAAACAATTCACATGCCGACAAAAGAAGAGGCCTGAATTTTTTTTTTTTTTTTTTTATTTTTTTCTTCAGATTTTGTGTGGTCGATCTCTGCAACTCCTGCGCCATGAAACAAAATAACCATTATCATTCATTACTATACAACATGTTAGACGTTAAACTCCAATGAAGATATTTGTAGATTGCTTTAAAATTCTCAATTAGGCATAAATTTACATTTAGTGCACATAGGAGCAATAAAGTTGGAAATACAACTATATGCATTTCTAAACCCATATGCAATGACTTAGGGGGGAAATTAGGGAGACAATTTTTCTTTCGAAAAGAATTTTAAACATTGTATAAGAAGCTCGGATCACAATAAAATTCTACAGACTAGTGCGTTCAGGTCCAATAAATTCCAAAAATTTACCTTGGTATAAAGGGCTCATTTAGCATATAAATCAACAACAGCAAATACCCTTCTGATCTTTTAACTGGGACGGGTCATTGTTTACAGGTAAGTTTTTCATTTATTTGAACAACAAGTGTTTTATTATGTTTACAAAACGAGGAACACTTTTGTAATGTAAGATTGTATAATTTTGTTTTCAGCAGGATGAATGTATGTTGGAAACTGACAGTGGCTCTTGTGTTATTTTTTATAAATGAAGGTATGAGTGATGTATATTTATTGATATAAAAGTTCCTTTAGAATAATAAAAACTAGATAAACTATTGTATTTACATTACAAACATGTTTTTAAAAATGCTTGAAGTGAAGTGATCTTTGTTGTTTCAAACGTAAACCATGACCTTCGGATAGATTTTTAAGAACTTTTTCAATGGTTGACACCGTTCCACTTCATTTATTTTTCTGCGCAACATTGTTTTCTTTTCATCTTAAATCAATTTTCCTGTTCTTATTTATAAAAAAAAATGCTTTATCAATTTTTTCTCATATGGCCGATATCAGCCATGTCATTCTACAACTAAATGAAGTGTAGAATGTCAGTGCTATGTAATTATACCCGTAGGTAAAAAAAAAAATGATATATCCTTATCCTATAGATTAACCAAAACAATACCTCAAGATGTCTTATTTTGTTGCACCCTTTGTGTTCTTACTTCTGTTTCCAGATGCAGATACTTTTTGTATTTGAAGATTTTTTTAATTGCAGATAAGAACAAACCGTCAATTAATAACACGTATATATAGTTCACATCATCCCAGCAATGTCGTGACAGTGCTGAAATCTTGGTTTACACATTGTAGACTTTACTCAAGCAATGAGTAACCTGACAAAGCAATCTGTACATAGCACTGACATTCTACACTTAATTTAACTGAGTATAAAAATAGAGTTGACGTATCTAAGCTCTAAGAAAATATATACTGTAAAATATAATGACAAGGCTGATATCGGTCATCATAAAATCAAAGGTTTAGATAGCTTTCTTAAATACATGTAATTAGAAAAAAATAAAATCTTTTAAAATTTTTTTCAAATAAAAGATAATACCAAGTATGTATAGTTAATCTGAATTTGTTTTTATTTTATTTTCAAGGTGAAGGATTGTCATCTGATCTCGATAACCTACGGAAGGAATTTGGGGAGTGGTATATCCATTGATCATGCTGAACCAACCCCGTGGAAGGTGATTCATACCTCAATAGGCGTTTTCAAATACAATGACCGGGTGGAAGATTTTTCATATCGCAGGTTTCAAAATGAATTTGTACGAAATATTTTTGCTTTTTTATTTTGAATCGAAAATTCTAAAAATGTAAAATATTAATTTGACAAGATATAAAAGTGCAACGTTTGAGAACATAAATTTTATACCGTAAGTTTTAAAATCAAAATATATGTATATCTAAATCAAAAAATCTATTTTAAGATAGCATGTAAATTATCTGATATTACAATTTACAGAAAAATAACTATTTGTAAAATGTTTCATTTTAGGACGATCTTTTTGGCTTTCTTACTAAATTGAGCCCTATTAATTATGAACAACTTACAACAGGGGAAAAGACAGATTTCGAAATCTTAAATGACACATTAACGACGGTTATGAATGGATTTCAATGGAAAGAGTAAGTATACAAGTAATTTTTTTTTTCATAAATGAAACTGAAAAACACGATGTAAAACACAATTTTTTTATCCATTCAAAGCCAAATGCAAAATGATTTTATTTTCTTAAAAACATCTACTTTTTACACAACTGATTTTCAAATTATTTAGGCTTCAGAAATCTTGAAATTTTATAATTCTATTCTTTGCATTTTATTGTGTTATTCAATTTAGCTACATGGCATTGAATCCTGTTAACTTCCTTAAAGGCCCGCACACATTTCTTCCACATTATGTACAAAAAACACCACTTGACACAGTGGGTGACTATGAAAACTACCTAAGTAGACTGGAGGCATATCCAAATGAGGTAATTCCTGGCATTCTGATCATTATATAACTTGAATATTAAATAATAATGAATAAATTTAAGACTATTCATCATATCGTTTGAATAAATTATTTTATAAATATTAATAACGATATTTAGATATCAAAATACACATTGTTGAAATGACTTTGGGTATAATTCTTTATATCATAATCAACAAATATTTAATGTATAAATCGTTTTCCATTTCAGATTGACCAAATGATAATACGATTTAATAAATCAATAGAATATGGACGAACTTATCATAATGTTTCGGTGGTATGTATAAAAACTTCAGATCATTCAACAATATGGTTCAAACATTCCAATACCAGATGGAATATAAATGGATAGTCGTAAATATTTCTTTAAAAATATTTCATAATAAAACTTGCACAATCTCAAATATGATAAACTAATATGATTTTTTTTACACTAAAAACTTTAAAATCTTACTAAATTTACAGGAAACAAAGAACTTTATAGTAAAAATTAATCCAGGCAATGAATGAATGAATGATTTACTGATTGTTGTTCAACGTCCCTCTCGAGATTTTTTCACTTGTATGGAGACGCCAACACTTGCGGGTAGAGAACTAGAAATTTTATCCTATGCTCAGTACTCAGGGCCATTGAGCAGGGAGGGGTATTTTTTGTGCCATGACCAGCACCTACTGCGACACGGAACCTCGGTTTCTACGTTCTCATCCGAAGGACCGGTCTCCATGTCCCACAGTGGGATTCGAACCCACGATGTAAGGATCTACTCCTTACTTCACGACGCTCTAATGCAGACGCTCTAACCACTGCGCCACGCGGGCGACCAGACAATAAATGAAATTGAAAAAAAGATTGGAGATTAGTTTGATTTTTTTAATATTTTCCCCATAATCTTTCTTTTTTTAATTTCAGAGTCGTGTTCCCGGAGCTATAGATGGCCTTCTTAAAGGTGCAAGCAATACAAGCTTTGTTCTCTACACACCATTTCTAGATAAACTGACAAACCTTGAAACGGTCAATGATTCCAGAAAGTAAGTTTTTTTGTATTTTTTCTATAAAAAAATTATAGCATTTCATTTCTTTTATCGCCATTTATTGAAATTGGCTATTTGACACAAAATTTGAAATATCTTTTTTAAGAAAGGTCCTCATATGACTTTCCATGGAGTGGAGTCTGTATATTCATGACTGTGGTAGTCTATTACATGTATTAAACTTATTATAATAACTAAAAACGGGGCATTTAAAGTTCAATTAATAGTAAATCCTGTGCGCATTTGATTTAAAAAAAGGCTAGTTTTATTTACAAAAACTTTTAGTTTACGTACGCAATAATGAGGAGACTTTTGTTTACGTACGTAATAATGAGATGACATTTCACCATTTTCCAATACTAATAAATGGTGCATTCTAAGTTTTCAATATTGATCATTAATAAATCGATTTATCCATTAAATAGAATTTGTCGTGAAATCTTATACAAACCAAGATACTAGTATTCAAACGAATATTAACCTTCGCAATCAACAAAAAGCTTTTCGTTAAATATTTAGGCATAATCAACATTGAAAAGGTTTTACCAGTAAAAGTTTAAGATAGTGAACAAAAGAACAAAATATAAAAGTTTCAGAAAAATTGAATTTGAGGAAAAATTTGACCTATCTATTTGGTCCTACCTTAAGGTCTGACACACCTGTTTTATATTCGGATATTTTACGAAAAAAAGGCATTGATGGTAAGATGTGCGATGACTTCAACATTTAAATTGCAAACTTCCGTTACTTATGTAGCAATATACCCTAATCAACAGCTTAGTATTGGGTTTATGTCTTTCAATTGAGTCGAAAAACAAGACCATGCTCTACGAATAAACAATTTCTGAAACGGGGCAAGCTATTGACAAGCAACATGAAACAAGGATAAACAGACTTGTTTTAAATCAACATTTCACAATTCTTTTGGTAGATACAATGACTTTGCAAGCAAAACAACCTATCACTGAGTCAAATGTTGGCTGACGTTTTTCATACTACTTATTGGGCCATTTATTTACACTCTAAATTGTTTACGGGTTTCCAAAAAAGCACACGGCAGTTGTGACCGGTATGGGTTGCTAATTTTGAAATGACATCTGATCCCACCGCCGATGCATTTGCCCCGGAATGGTATAGAGATAAATCGACTTTGGCCTTAAATATTGTTTATTATCTCCAACTTTTATCAACAGAAATTTTAAAAAGTTTCTTATTAGTCTGATTCATAGCCCTGACTCTCCAAACTGCTTTCAATTTTTATACAGCGAATAAAAATACATTTTTATAACAGATCAGTGCTGAGAGAAAGAGCCGAGATGGCTGTCCAATCCATCATCCAGAAATTTAGAGACTTAAAAAGTTACCTTGAAAATGTACGTTATTACCAGTATAATTATATACAATACAAGGTTTGACTTTTTTTTTCAAATACATCCTGTTACCAGATATCCAGATACCATTCTTTTAATTATTATTGAACATAACTTGTAATTTCATTCTCTGTTCATTTTTTTTTTATGAAATTCTAACTCCGAATATATCCCGTTATGTTAGAAATAAATTACGTTTCCTTCCAATTTCATTTGCAAAGGTGTATTTCTACCATGTAAGAAGTGGTTATGGTGTTAATAGCTGGGATAATGGAGGTGAATTCTACAAAGAATGCCTACGTTGGCATCTCTCTCTGGATCTAACACCGGAAGAAGTTCATCACATGGGTTTACAGGAAGTGGAGAGAATTTCAGCGTCAATGAAAAAGGTGAGACGAATTCAATAGTGTAAAGATATCTGGTTGAAATTCATTTTTAAATTATGTTATAATAAAAATATTGTTTGTTTTCCTTAAGGTCTTGATGAAACTTAATCATAAGGGTTCCGTAAAAGAGTTTTTTGATAGCCTTAAAAATAATCCTGCGTATGTTTTCCAAACTGCGGTAAGAATACTTCACAGAATATAATTTATGTCTTCTAATGCTTAGAGGAAAGATCACCGCAGCTTGCTTCTGCTAATTTTGTAAAAGTCAAATGTTTCTTATTAATCTGGAAAATATTAACCATTTTTTGACATGAGCTAACATGCAAATTGTTTCAATTTTAGGATGAAATGATACAGTGGTTTAAGAATGCACTTACAAACGAAATTAATCCCAAGTTGTCAATTTAATTAATTTATTTAAAGACATTCCTGATTTACCAGTAGAGTAAGTGTTCAATATTTTTAAATGAATGCACTTACAAACGAAATATATATATATATATATATATATATATATATATATATATATATATATATATATATATATAATATATATCGCGATTCTTTTGGATAGTGGGTGTGTTAACATCTGTATGTGTTGTCAACATGTATATTTGAATAGGACTGAAACGATACAATTTTTTCTATATAACGATACGTATTATGATCTTTGAGTCATGATACGATATGTATCACGATATGTGTAACTGGTTATAACATCTTTTTTTGCATTGAAATAAAGAAAACATTTCGCATTATTCGAAGTAGTGGTGTATCTGTTGAAAAACAAAATTCTTTTAATCAAGCGGTGTGAATAATTATTTATTTCATATTTATAATTTGCATATTTTTTATATGTTAAACCCAAAATGCTAAATAAACAAAAAAAATATAAGCCAGTTTTTTTTAACAATATTTCGATATTTCTTCATACAATGTGTATGTATAAATATGCGTATCGTCCCCATACAGAATCGATATCATCGATATATCGTCCCAGCCCTATATCTAATAATACTTGCATTACCATGCTTATATATGTATTAAACAATTGTTTTAATAGTATAAAGCCAAACCCAGCAGGGGGAATTACTGGCGTGTACGTGCCAGGACCAGCAGATGGATCAAGACCCGGGGAATTCCTTGTCAACGTTAATCACCCGAATAAATCGTACGTGACTCTTTTAATTATGTTTATAAAATATAAGTTTAAAAATTCAAATCAAACAGATCTTCTTTATCCTATAATTTGAAAAAGTGGATTTATTTTCTTCAAGTTTTTGCAAATTAGAACTTAGATTAAAGGAATGAGCAGGTTTGAAAGAATTTTCATGGCATTTAACCTAGCTAAGGTTTTGTTTTTTGCAGTAATGTATTTTTTTTACCTTCTGTTCAATCACAGGATCTTTGTTATTTCACTTGTACGAACTTTAATAATATAAACTCATGTTCTAGAGTCATTGATTATTTTTACTTTCAACTTGTGTAATATAAAATATAAGTAATCTGGTTTGAAGCATAACTTTTCTTCAGTTGAGGTGGTTAAAATATTATAGAGCGTTCTAAAAATGTCTTTGTTTTCTTTACAGACTTTCAATCACATTTATGCCTTTACTTATCCATGAAACAAATCCAGGTCATCATTTACAGGTAATCAGATTTCAGAAAAATACTATTCACTTTTTCTGATACCTCAAACGTTTACATGAAAGTAAAATTGATTACTTTGGGTTTTTTTTAAAAGATAAGTGTTGCGTCGACTGCTAAAATCCCTAATTATAGGAAATACAAGGATGGACATTACTTCAACGTTCCCTTTGAGGTTCCTTCTTATACAGCATATATTGAGGTATCATGGAAGTTAATCCGTGTTTATTTTAATCGATCACAGTAGCCTACTGGTAGGGCGCTAGTCCTGAGTTCGATTCTTGTATTCAGTAATGTTTGAAAATACAGAAGTTGCACGCTTGCTCATTAAAATGGCTATGAAAGTAAGAGTATTTAATAACAGTTTTACTTTCATCTTCGTCAGCTTAAAACTATGTAAAATATAACATTAATTACTCTTCTTTCATTATTAACTATGATATACCAGTATGTCACTATGTTTTCAGGGTTGGGCATTGTATGCCGAATCACTTGGTGAGGAAATGAACTTGTACAAAACTGACTATGACCTGTGAGTATATGTTTGCATAATATCAAAGATGGTTAATTTTCAAAACATAGATGAAACAAAAAAAAGAGAGTGTAATGTGTTCATTTATAATTGCAATTGGTTTTTATTATTAAATGTTCTCTATTCCAGCATGGGAAGATATAGGACTGAAATATTTAGAGCAGCTCGACTTGTTGTCGATACAGGGCTACACTATTTCAAGTAAGTTAAGAATAATCTACCAATAATCTTGCAAGCTTATCTAATTAAAATTAGACTTTGATCTTTGAGCTGCTCCAACTAAATCACTACACAAAGATCAACGATCAATATCTTAATTAGATTGCTTGTATACATGTATAAACTTAGATGGCTTGATCTATTGAAAAGTGAAAAAGTTTGCAAAATTAGATAATAAATATTGGGTTTTTCTTTCATTTGTACTCAGACATACGCATATTATTGATGCTAAATATATGCCCTTTTGAAAGTTGTTTCTTGAGGAAATAATAAAATGAACTTTGAATTCAATTCAAATCTTTATTTCTTATGCCATATGGCACATCAGACAATTACATATATCATAATCAAGGTATACATATATTCAAATTTTTCAGTTATATAATAAATATTTACATACATATTATATGTTACAACAATTTAATAAATCTATTCTTCGTTCTGAAGCGTTGAACAAAACTTTTCTCAATTTAGACATTTCTTTGACATTTTGAACAATTAACAATTGGATAAAAATAAAGACACTAGCTTTTTAACATAATGCTATTTGATAAATTGAATTCTGAAATCTTGATATACAGGATATTTTAACATTAAATGGAATTCGTCTTCTACATCACTCAAGTCACATAATAAACATATTTAGCATATAGATCTCAGTCAAGATCACAATATCATTGACCTAGGTGTTATTTGATAGAAGTTAAATAGTGAAGTATGCATAATAAACATGGAATCTCTATCTCCTATAGTTCAAAAGTTATTCCAAAAGTTTGAAAAAGCTATTTTTAGCATCCAGGTCATAGTCAAGGTCATAAAGTCAATGACCTTGGTGACATTTGAAAGAGCTTAATTAGTGGAGAATGCATACCGAATATGACGTATCTAGCTCTCATGGTACAAAAGTTATGGCAAAGGTTAACGTTGACAACAGACAGAGAAACAGATAAACAGACAGACAGGACAAAAACAATATACATCCCGATCTATCTTTCCAGGCGCATAATTATAATATCTCAGGATATCCAGTTTTTTTCTGTCAAGTGCACGCTAGTTTAAGATCATATCACTGAATGATTTAGCTTTTATGTTGAATGTTATTGTCTTTTTTGTAGCTGGACACGAGATCAAGCAATGCAATACCTCGTTAACCACACCTCGGCTGATGAAGTCTTGTTAGCAAGAGAAATCGATCGATATATAACAATTCCAGGTCAAGCATGTGCATACAAAATTGGGGAGCTCAAAATAAAAGAATTGCGAATAAAGGCACAAGATGAACTGGGTATAGTTTTTAAACGTTTTTGTTATTTACATTTAGAATTTCGTGATTTTTTTTAGCAAAATATACTGTAAAAATATTGTTATAAAATGTTTGATCAAGTTGCCAACTCATTCTTTTCATCTTTACATTCGACTTCTTCTATTGTTAAAAAAATAGTTTTTACAATAGCAAATCTTCAAAACTTTTTAAGGATAAAATCTAGACTAATCTTCAAATTAGTACGCTATCTTAAAATATTAGAATAAGTAAACTAAAAAGTACCAATAAAACTATTTTACATGTGTAAAAATATATTACAAATATGTCAACTGTGCATTTTACATGCATTATTTGATTCGAAAACTTATTTTCATACTTAAATGGATTGAGCATTATTATTTAAGTTGTTTAAGATATCACTATTTTTATTGTGATATTTCTACATTTATAAATATATTACAAATATGTCAACTGTGCATTTTACATGCATTATTTGTGAAAACTATTTGGATTGAGCATTATTATTTAAGTTGTACATATTTTTAATATTTCTTTTTTTTTGATTCAAGGAAACAAATTTGACATCAAAGACTTCCATTCGACAATTTTGAAAGATGGCGCGCTTCCTCTGCGTACCCTGGAGAAACATGTCATTCAATGGATCGCCGAAACGAAGAACAAAACTACCGAAACGAAAGAGAATAATTGTATTTCCGGGTCCTCTGTACTACATTTTAACTTACAATTGTTTCTCTTTACTAGTATCTACTTTGCTCTAACGGTACAATCCTAGATTTAACCCAACAACTGGCCTTTTTGCTGTTTAAAATGTACATACTGTCGTATTTTTTCATTAATGTTCATTTCGTTATTCATTTGAATTAAATGTTTATCCTGCCCAATCAAACAAAAACTATGATGTGCAAAATGCAAACATGTCAATTTTCTATCCCGCTATAACTTCAAAAGTATATGCAGTATATAATTTACAATATTGTGATATTGCTTACTTTTTTATTTCTTTATGTACATCTAGACACTCTATATTGTTGCTTTGTTCTAGAATGTAAATTAAAAAACAAATCAGTTGAACCCTGATAAATTAAGGTTGACTTAGCGTATAAGAAGAACGAAAGGAGTAGTTGCCAGTCCATTACCAGTTATTCAGATGTCTTGAATACTATACAAGTTTCTATGTTTCACATCCAAGCAATGCTAAAGATATCGAGGTTTAACTCATAATAAAAGCTTTTGTAAAGACGATAAAATTAAATAAGTATGATCAATATTGAAACTTCAATCATATTTCAAACATATATGCATACACTATTTCCATTACCAGATGTATATGTTTTTAAAACATTCATTTCGATTAATAAATTTACATTCTCATGAAAGATCAATGGTCATCATTTTACTAAACCACTATAAAACATCGCCTTCTATTGAAAAAATATAATTAGGATCTTTTATATTATCCGGAAGGATGACAAAGGCAATGCATGTGTCCAATTATCTCTATTATATATGCAATTATGCATACAGTGTATATATATCTAATTGAAGAATAAGAACTGTTTTACACAACTAAATTTTTACGGTTTTTTTGTGACTATTTTATTTTTCAATTTTTCATATTAAATTTTTCATAGGAGCAAAACATAGAAGCCTGCCTTCATCATTTAAGCGATTTCTGATAAATGTTAATGAATGTTAATAAGACAGCTGCAGAATATATGCAAAGTCACTTGTACGAGTTTTGAATCGGTACGTTTTAGATATATTTCTATATTCAAAGTTGTAAAACATGTATTTATGTGTAACATTTTAAATAGTGTACTTTTCAATTTCTTCAAATAGACAATCAATAATAAAATAAAAATAATCTGTTCTCAAGACTTTTTTCTAGCTCGAATCGTGTCTATTCTTATGTTAATCTTTAATTCATTTTTTAGACCATGATATAAATGTATTCCCTGATCGTTCTTGACATACTTTCATATTAATATCACTAATTAAACTTGTACTAAAATAAGGATAGGACTTTTAGGAATGTTTTCGTATGAAGTAATGTGAAAAGGGTGAATCTGATTTGCGTCCCACTCTTTCCCTCGGGATCATGCTTTGAACAGATTTAAATCAACACACCACTATGTCATAAAACTTTCTCAAAACTATCATTTTTTGCCCAGCGGTTCTTGACAAGAAGAACAGTAAGTGAAGCAACCCTATTTTTCCCTTTTCTTGATATCTCCTCGTGGAAGGGTCATGGCCTTTCATTTCTATGTTCGAACAATATCTAATACGAGGTAAATTATTGACAAACAAGTTGATGAAACAAGAATATCAGCAGTCTCGTTTAAAGTCATTATTTCGCAAGTTCTATGGTCGATACAATGACAATGTCAGCAAATACAACTTATCATTGAGTCGAATGCTGACTGATGTTTTTCATACTAATTTGTAATTCATTATTTATACACTGAATTGACGACGGATTTTCCGTTATTTCCCCGAACATGACAAGGAGCACACGACGGGTGTGACCGGTTAGCAGGGGAAGTTTACTCCTCCGTGGCACCCGATCCCACCTCTGATGTTTCTGGACGTCTGTGTTTGCTCTGCTCTTATTTTGTATTGTTTTATTGACTTTGATATTGAATACTGTTCGTTATCTCCATATTCTTCTCTTGATACATTTTGAATTCACTTTTTCAAGGAAGCTTTGAACAGATTAGATTTTGTTAAAATTGTTTTGAAATTCTAGAAAAGGAATTGATATTATTTTCAGTAAACTGAGAGATTGGCCGGAAAGACAAATTCCAGAAACTGGTGATGAGAACATCATCATAGAATTTTCTATACATTGCAGTGGGTAACTTCTGCAAGGGAAAAAGACATGAGCTGTTAAAATGTCGACCTTGGCTGCTGTTTTCTTGTTCTTGTATAATTTGTATGACAGAAATTGTTTTTCTCTCAGCGTCCCAGTTATATCGGAAAGGTTAAATAATGTTTCTGCCTGTACAAAATTACCTTGTAATTCGTTCATATGTTGTTTTTATAAATCCGTGATGTACACATAAAACGTGCACAAAATATCTCATCTTTATCGATAAACAGATGTTACCAATGCCATTTTGAATCGGAGGATCAAAATATGTCTTCAGAAATATCCATTCTACAATTCTTCCTTTTCGTGTGATTATAGAAAAAAGTCCGACCATTAGCAAAAACTGAGGAATAGGAATGGGAAACAACATATTGGTGCACTTTCACTGCATTCCGAACGAATGCTAATGATGAGAAATTACTAGTAATTTACACTGTTATCATTTTCTTTTAAAAAGTATGCATTCATTATGTAATGTATATTTTTTGTTATCTCCTCGCGCAACTTATTTACTTTTTAGGTGCACTTAATTCTTGAAAGTTATAAGAACATTCATAAGTTTCAATGACCCCACTATAATGTTGTCATTTTTTTAAACAAAAAATATCTCTTCCTCGGGAATGCTCAGATTTTATGCATATTGCATGCAACTGTGTGATATACTCAGGTCGATAAATTACAGATAGGTGATATACTTTTGCTAGAAATAAGAGAAACTGTCCAATTATGTGTGCATCTATGCCCCTACAAAGACGTTAGGCACATTAGTTTTTTAAATCCTCCACCCAAGATGATATCAACCTTGGCTCTTGTTATAAATATGATATTATTGTATCTTCTTTAACATCCATTTCGAAAAGTTTTCCTCGTATGGAGAATTACCATGAAGCTTCTGTCGCGAGAAGATGCTCTTAAGAACCCTTTGAGCTTTCGCAATGAAATTTTGCATACCAACTCCCTATAGCCTAATAAAGAACCCTATCGATTTTGAGGTCAAAGGACTAGCCTAAGATAAATCAAAGTACTCAGAAGTACAGAGAGCCGGGCTCATTTACAGAGTAGAATGAATTTCTTACATGAATCACGTTTATATTCTGATGAAAAAATTATTTTAAAACTATCAATATAAATGATAGACACTGACAGTGAGTTTTTCAATCCTAATACCACGGTCCGATTTTGTCAGAATCAGAATTAATCTGCTACCGCAGCTGAATGTAAACAAACAGGCCAGTCTGGTTCCCTCTCCTGATTTACCTCGTATGTGTAGAGAACTACGATACTGATTATCAAAAATCCTTACGCTAATGAACTATGTTCTTTGACTTAGGACTGAAGTTTTCAAAGTCATTACTACTAATGTTTATTTATATAGATAAAACTTTGTTTAATTTTTGTTGCTTTATTCAGCGTTTGAGAGTAAGAACTATATTTTTGCACGTAACTTTAAAATGGCGACTATGGCGTTGACTTCCTGCCTTGAACAGGATCACTTAAGGCGGCAATTGCTCTTTGAGCTATAAGCCCGGCTAAAATTTAATAAATTCTTTCTATTTTAACACTTTTCGCGCGATATCTCGAGAATCCTTCGCGCATTTGCAATGAAATTTTACATGTAGCAACTCACTGTGGCCTAAGGAAAACCCCTATTGATTTTGAGATCAAAAGGTCAAGGTTGAAGGTCGTAATTCATGCATTTCGTCTGTGTGTAAAACTTTCGTTTTCGGGCGATATCTCAAGAAGCTTTATAGCTTTGACAATGAAATTTTATGAAATCTTATACCAAACCTTTCTAGGGCCTCTCTCACCCCTCTCAAAGTGTGCGGCCCCGTTTATTTAAAAAAATATTTATTAGGGCCGATATTAAAAGTCGCTTGGCACAATTTAAGCACAGAGGCATGAGAAGAGTAATGACGTATAATTCAGGTTGTCGACTGACTTTATATTCTTATTACATTTATTAGAACTGCTTATTAAAGGCTAAATTAGACACAATGTACTGTGTAAGTGACCTAATGTTTGTATTTAAAATGCAATAAATGCAAGTACATGTACATTTGTGATGTAGGGATGTGACTCATCTAACATATAAGAGCTCCCAGGTTCGTTTTCCGTATGAACCTTTTTTATATTGAATTGTGTGTGTGTGTGTGGGGGGGGGGGGGGTTACTACATGAAAATATTCATCAAGTGAAATGAAGACGATTTGATCCGCTTTTTCAGTGTGATGAAAATTCCATATAAAAAGAGTCTTCTATACACATAATAAGGAATAAGCAATCAAATATTTATATCCATATTGGCATTTTTATTTGCTTCAAACAAAATTTAATAATTCTACAAATTCAGGGGGTTGACTTCGGGAATCGTCCGTCTACATGGTCAATGCACAGGACCAGTTGGTATGTGACCAATCAATAGGGGATGTAAACTATACTCCATTACACCAAATCCCACTTTTAAATGTTTCTACAGGTCCGTGTTTGCCCTACCATTTATCTGTTGTTGTTATGGACTTTTAAAAGTATTTACAAACAACTGATGCACATAGCAAATCCGTTATTCCTCTCATTTGTTTTTGGGGCATCATACTGCTTATCTGCATCATGTTTATCTATACTTCATCTCGTATATATTATTTTTTAGCTTGTTTACACCATATTCAGTTGTAGAGTTAAATATCAACAAGAGGCCCATGGGCCACATCGCTCATCTGAGCACTGTGGCTAGGAAAAAGTAGAAATTGGTTTATAATTTATTAATTTAAATCCAAAAGTAGTCCCAATACCAATCCTGGCTTTGCTATTCTTGATAAGATGATTTTTAAAGAAGTTTCCTATATATGTCTATGAAAAACATTGGTCGGCCATTCTGGCCCCGCCCTACCCCCGGGGTCATGATTTGAACAAACTTGAATCTACACTACCTGAGGATGCTTCCATATAAATATGATCAATTATGGCTTTGTGATTCTTGAGAAGAAGATTTTTAAAGAATTTTCCTATATATTTCTATGTAAAACTTTGGGTCGGTCATTGTGGCCCGGCCCTATCCCCGGGGGTCATGATTTGAATAAATTTGAATCTACGCTTCCTGAGGATGCTTCCATATAAATACGATCAATTATGGCTTTGCAATTCTTGAGAAGAAGATTTTTAAAGAATTTTCCTTTATATTTCAACGTAAAACTTTGGTTGGCCATTGTGGCCACGCCCTACCCCCGGGGGTCATGATTTGAACAAACTTGAATCTACACTA